>NC_133041.1:1983333-2134166 GCF_048771995.1 Taeniopygia guttata
TGTCTCAGAGCTCCGGTGGGATTTTAGTGTCATTCAGAGCTGCTCTCCAGGCCCCAGCTCTCCTCACTGCTGAGTTCCCACTCCCTTTTCCTCATCCTTGCAGCAGGATGAGCTCTGTGAATCCCCTTGAGCCTCCCCACTCTTCCCAGCCCACGCACCCACCTCAGTTAGGCTGAAGCTGCAGCTTCTCTGTCTCCTCTGGCACAGCAGTGCAGTCCCCTGTGCGGGGAGCCCCAGCCCCAGAGCACAGCACTCAGCAGTGCAGTCGGGGCTGGAGCAGCTGCCCTGCAGCCCTGGCTTGGCTCTTTGTGGCAGGGAATGCTCCTTGTTTGCAGCTGTCCCTGCAGGATGGCCCCAGGGCAGAGCCCAGCCGGGCTCCCACTGCAGCCCCTGAAGCTGTGAAACCAGTGAAATCATCCAGACTGGGTTTTTCAAAGGCCCTTAGAAGGAAGGGCTTGAGAATAAACGTGCTCTGTTTGCCACACGAACATCGGGGTGAGTGGTCTCTTTGGCTCCAACCCACTTTCCTCCCTGAGCCAGCGTTACCCACTCCCTCACACGTCCCCCCAGTGCCTTCCCACTGCCTTGTGCTGTCAGGGCTTCTGCAGCCCCTCATCCTTTTGTGGCCCTGTCCCCTCATGGTCTCCCCCAGCCCGGCCAACCTGCCCGGCAGCAGCGCCGCAGCCCCACAGGAGCTCCAGAGGAGCCCCATCAAGAGGCACCTGGGAGCCCTCAGCAATCCAGCCAGCAACACACGGGCAGGAGGACACAGATGGCGCTTCCTGCCTGGGACAGGGCTTGTGGCCATCTCCAGGCACCGGTCTCACAGAGATCCCCACAGCTCCAGCCCCTGCCCATCTGCTCTGTCAGCAGCACAAAGGCTTCAGCAGAACCACCAAAGGCCAAGGGGCTTCTGGCCATTTTCCCTGCAAACCTGCAAGGCTGGGCAGCTTGCTGAGCCCAGGAACCTTTTTCTCCCTCTTCCCCATGGCCCTGCAGAGCCTGGGCAGCAAAAGAAAGATCCTGGGAGTCTGTCTATTACAACACATCCTATATTTATATGCTAAAGAAAAACAAAGACAAGGAAAGAGCAATCTGGAAGAAATTAAACATTCCTGCTGTCTCAGGTGGCCCCAGCAGACAGAGCCTCTGGGATCAGCTCTCTGCAGAGCTCCAGCAGCGCAGCCAGCCGAGCCCAGATAGATGAGGCCGTCTCCTCCATGCCCTGCAGAGTCGATCATGCAGGTTGCCAAAGATGGAATATGGAGCTCTCTCTGTTCCCTGGAGGACGTACAATGTTTGAATTGCCAGGCTTCCGACGGCGACACTGATGTCATTTGCCATGCCTTCAAGGGCTGAAAAAGAGAGGAACAGAGCCATGATCAGTTCCCACATCTGAGGGGACCCAAGGAGACTCTGTGCCAGGGCCATCCCAGCCGGCTCTGGCCATGGACAGAAGGGAGCCGGGACCAGCTGGATCAGCCCGAAGCTGCTGGCCACGAATCCCCCAGGTGCCCTGAAACCTCTGTGTGCTCTGCCCACGCCGGCCCTGGTCCGCACAGGGAGCAGAGCCCTCCGCAGCCGGGGCAGGGCTCCCAGCTCCCCCGCCAGCCCCCGCTGGCAGCCCGCTGCCCTCACTCACCCTCAGAGATGAGCTGGAGCTCTTTGGTCCTCCCCCTCAGGTACTGCCCGGCCGTCCCTGGGAACACAGAGCCTGTCAGGCCCAGCGGCACAGCTCCCTGCCAGCGGCGCTGCCAGCCCTGTGCCCACACGGCCTCCTGGCCCGGCAGGGCTCGGGCCGGGCCCTCGCCGCTCGCTGCCGCCCCAGGGCACGGCTGGAGAGGGCGGCAGCAGCGCCCAGGGCAGGCGGGGCTCCGCGGCACCGGCCCGGGGCTGGGGCCGAGCTGCGGCGGGGCGGGGAGGGAGCTCGGGCTCCTGGCTCACCCATGAACCTGACGGCCGCCTCTCGCAGGGGCTGCTGTAGGTTCTGCAGGTAGGGCAGGGCCCGGCGCAGGTGCTCGGCCACTCTGCTCCTGTCCTCTGCCAGCTGCAGAGAGCGGCAGCAGGGAAGGGTTGGCGCGGGCTCAGCCCCTGGGCTGGGCGCTCTCCGCGCCAGCCCCGGCCTCCCCTGCCCGCACAGCCCTGAGGCGCGGCCAGCAGCCGCCGGCGCCGGGCTCTGGAGGGGGCAGAGGGCCGGCTGCTGCCCGGGGAGCCGCGGTGCCGCCCCGCAGCCCCGCCGGGCCGGGGCTCCATCGGCACCCGGCTCGGGCCGCAGGAGCCGGCACGGCCTCGGGCTGCAGCAGCGGGCAGGGGCACAGCTGCCAGCCTGCACACCGAGCACCGCGCTCAGGGGGCTTCTCCAGCCTGGGGCTGCGGCTTCCCGGCCCTCCTTACCAGCCACTCTGTGAACTTCCACAGCTTCTTGCTCTTCACCAGCTTTTCAAGTTCCGTCCTCTTCAGGAACTCGGCTGCACACAGAAGCGTTTCCTGAGAAGCCTGGAGAGCAGCAGAGACGTGGAGATGGCCCCACAGCCCAGGGCGCAGGACCTGTGTCCCTGTGCCAGGGCCTGGAGGAGGCTGCAGCCCACGAGGCGCCAGGGCAGGAGGCAGCCCAGCCCCCTCCCAGGGGAACAGCAGCAGCCCATGAGTCCTCACCTGTGCCACTCGCTGATTCTCATCATGGCAGTGGAAGAAGAGTGGCAGCAGGCTCTGGTGCACGTGTGTCTTCAGAGCCCCTTTTTCCTTTTCTTGTGGAAGAGTCACCAATGTTCCAAGGAGCACTATGGAGAGCAGCTGCACCTGGCTATTGTCCTGTATGAAGGGAAGAAAAAAAGACCTCAGCATCGGCTGCACAGAGCTCAGCTTGGTGCAGGCCTGCAAATCCGCAGGGCACAAAGTGTCCAGGCAGCAGCCAGTGGCCATGGCTGGGGGCAGTGAGCCTTACGTGGTCAAGGAGTGGCAGGAGAGCCTCAACCAGCTGCAGTGCAATAGAGCTGGGTATCAGCATGTCCTTTTCCAAGATGATAAAGTTGAGGAGCATGGCTGTCATGCTAACTATCTCTCCATCTGCATCCCAGAGGAGCTCCACAAGACTTTCAGTCAGGCTCCACATTTTTTTGCTCTGTGCGGAACACAAGTTTGTGAAATGCCATCCTGCTGCCGCAGGGCCTAGAGGCCAAAGGGCTGTTCTGTAGCACTTGGGCAGCTGAAGCAGGAGGCAGGAGAGCTGGGAGCAGCTGGCCCAGTGCCCAAAGCCCAGCCAAGCCCAAGTGACTGCATTCCCGAGCACAGCCTCAGCCCTTGCCCCCTTCTCACCATCAAGGGATTGTTGATGAGATCAAGAAGGGCTCTGAGCACCAGGTGACACTTCTCTCTGCACCCACTCCGCAGGTGCCTTGACAAGATTTGCAGGACTCTGTCAGCACCGCGTTCAGTCATGTCCAGGCACTTGAGGACCTGAAAGGCACAGGGCAGTGACAGGGGACCAGCCAGCAGGAGCCCAGAACCGCACAGGGCTGAGCCCAGGCAGCAGCACAGGGCGCGGGCTCCGTCCCAGGCAGCTGTGGCTACGAGAGGGCAGAGAGCTGGGAGGCAGCTGAGCGAGGCAGTGCTGCCTTCAGGCTCACCTCCACAAAGAACGCCAGGGAGGGCAGCTCCCAGCGTGGCTCCTGTGTGCTGAGCAGCCGGAGCAGGTAGCGAGCGATCCGGGAGCACAAGGGGATGGAGACACAGGACATCTCCCTGGCAGGAGACAAAGTAACCAAGACTGTGGGCCAGGGGGACAAACCTCTCCCAGGACTGACTCACAGAGGTCTGCTCTTTCCCCAGCATCCTGCAAGGGCCCCTGGGCTATTTGGGAGGTGGCTCCTTGTGGGAACCCTCCTTTCCCAGCCTTTTCCAGTCTGCTTGGCTGTCCCTGGGTGACAAGGCCCTCTGGCCCGTGACCGCAGGCACTGTATGGGGCATCCCAGGCACAGAGCACAAATGTCAGAGGCAGCAGGGAGAAGGGGGGGTCTCACTTGGCCAGCAGACCCACGGCATGGTGGTAGGTGTCAGCACACAGCAGCTTGTCCCAGCCACACTTGCGTTCCATTGCCACCACCACATCCTCGTGCTGCATTTGGCAGAGCAGGGACTTCAGGGTCTGCACTGCAAACCTGTGTGCAGAGCAAAGCCCAGGTCACGCTGGGAGCACTGGCTCCTGCCCAGGGATGTGGCAAGGACAGGAGGACTGGCATGGAGCACCTGTTGGGGCTGGTGTCAAGGCCATATTGCTGCTGGCATCCCTTCCAGAAGGTATTGACCTCCTCTGGCACATCCAGAGTGCTGAAGAGCACTTGGAAGAGCAGATGCACCAATAGGTGGGGGAGATACACAGTCACCATATGTGGGACACAGGGCAGCTGGAGGATCTTCCACATCAGCACAGTTGCCTGCAAAGGACAGAGCAGCCCGAGACAGCGCTCAGTGCCGAGGTGTTCGTGTGGCAGGGCCCGAGAACGGGAGGGAGAGGCCTGGAGAGCCACAGGGGAGCACCGGGCCTGGTGGCCCTGAAGCTGCCCCGAGGCCAGGTTTCAGCCCAGCGCCTGAGGCAGGGAGACGCTGTGAGGGAGGGAAGATGGAGAGCTGCTGGAGAGGTGGCCTTGGGCCAGCAAAGGCCAGTTGCAGAAACTCACAGCCAGGACAAAGACACCCGTTTTGTCCCCATCGGAGGTGCACGTGCTGTGCTCTGGCCAGCTGCCCAGCACATCGAGGAGTACGAGCATGGCCGGCTCTGCAGTCCTGGGCGAACACATGATGCTCTTCCACATGGTCAAAGCAGCTCTGTGGGGTCAGAGCTCTGTCTCAGGGGGGTCTGAGACACAGCACCGTGGCCTGGGCAGCAGTGGGGACCTGAGCTGGCTGCCAGCCCTGCCTCTGCCCACTGCCCCTCACCAGTAGCACTCAGGCAGCCCAGCCCTGTAGGGACGGGCCCCTGAGGGGCAGCGAGGGAGCAGCAGGCTCGGGGGCTGATGTGCCAGGGCTGGCAAAGGGAGCAGCCAGAGGGCCCTGGGACTCTCTGTTGGTCAGACACCTGGGACAGGCTGTACAGGCTGATGGGCTGGGGAGCCCTGAGCCCTCTGGGCAGGTGGGCCCCATACCTGTCACACAATGGGGCCACACGCAGGAGCGTCATGACTACGTCAGCGGGCCGTTCTTCGGTGAGATCCAGCAGGGTCCTGTTCAGCCTGTGCTCAGCAAACTGGTTGGCCTCGAGCCACTGGTGGATGTACCTCACCATGGCGGGCACCTGGAGAAGGCACGAGGAAACTTGGAAAGCTGCCAGAGGGAGGAATGTGCCCAACTGCCCCAGAGAAGTGCTTCCCTTGCCACCACACTGCCATGGCCTCAAAGGCTTCCAGGGAGCAGCAGACGTGGCTTGGGAGGCCAAGTAATTCCTGGGAGGCTCAAACCCTGGCCACAGGCTGCTTACTTGCTTTGGATTGGAAAACCCCTCCTCTACCAGCATATCAGCCAGGGCAGCACAGGTCTGGGTTTTGAAGATGTGCGAATATGCTCTGGGCCCTGTGCCCATGGTGGTCTCTTCCTCCCGGATCCTCTTCAAGAATTTGCAAACCAGCTGTAGGAGAAGGGCAGGAAGCCAGGGATATTCCACGGAATGCTCCAAGCGTGGTGCTTGGCTGAGCAGTGCCAGCAGGCCCAGCCCAGGTGGGGATGGCTGCAGGTACCTGCGCTGTTCTGCGGAAGCGGCCACGGGTGCGTTTCTGCTCTTGTGTGCGCTCCACGGCTGCACCTGGCAAAGAGCGAGCGCAGCCCGAGCTGAGGGGCTGCGGGAGAGGCCGGAGAACACAGCCCAGCCCTGCACTGCCCAGGCAGGGACAGCCCTGCGACGCCCCAGGGCAGGGAGCACGGCTGTGGGGTGTCTGCCCAGCCCCTATTCCATCCAGTCCATGGGCATGTCCCCAAGGGATGGGATGGGATGGGATGGGATGGGATGGGATGGGATGGGATGGGATGGGATGGGATGGGATGGGATGGGATGGGATGGGATGGGATGGGATGGGATGGGATGGGATGGGATGGGATGGGATGGGATGGGATGGGATGGGATGGGATGGGATGAGGCAGGGCCAAGCTGGCTGCAGCCACCAACCCTGCAGCCCAGCAGCCCAGCTCTGCCACTCACCCTCCTGTAGCTGCTTGAATGGCACCACTTCTTCAGTCTCGTGTGCAGGGGCAGCTCCAGGGCCTTCTTCCTCTTCCTCCACCCAGGCCAGCTTGGGCACTCTTGGGGGTCTCTGCTCCATGTCAGTGGCTGGATTTGTGGCTACTTGCAGGAGAGATGCCTCCAGGTCAGACACGAAGGAGTGCGCTGTGTGGGGGCTCCTCACAGCACTGCTCTGTCCTGTCCTGTCCTGTCAAGTGCTTGGAGCACTGTGGAATGGCCTTGTCACCGCCAGCTCCTATGTCACCACGTGTCACAAAGGGACCTTTGACACACTGTTCCATGCCATGCTGACCATGCTGCAGCATGTCACAAAGGGCCCCTGCACACACTGCCCCCTGCGCTATGGCCGCCTCCAGCCCACCCAAGATGGCCAGGTTAGAAGGAATCCCTCACCCCAAGTGTCCAAGACAGGCTGACAGAGTCTTTAGGAACGGCTCAAACCATCAGCAAACGCTGCCCTGCTCTGCGGGCTCAGGGCAGCAGGAGCCCCCGCAGCTGGGAAGTGCACAGGGCCTTCCACAGAAGCTGGCACTGCCTCCTTGAGACATGTCCCAGCTGGTGGCCATCCTAAACCTGCAGGTGTGGCAAGCACAAGGAATGTGTGGGTCAGAGCACGAATGCTGCTCTGAGCCCTGGGGCCCGGGGAGCGCTGACACCAGCAGGTGAGGCAGAGTCCCTGCCCAAAGCAGACCTGCCACCCCCCGAGCCCTGGCAGCGCTGGTGCCCTGTCTTCTGCCCCAGAGACCTGTGCCCCTGGGGGGCTTCTGTGCCAGAGGGAGCCCAACCCACATGCACTGGGGGGCTGTGCTCCTGCCTGCAGGGGCTGTTGGCAGGAGCACCTGGAGCAACTGCTGGCAACACTTGGTCTCTGTCAGAAGCTCTTACTCCATGCTGAAATTATTTTCTCATTGAAGTTATTGCCTTCAGCACAAAAACACCTTAGCAGCAAAGGCACAGAAGAATCTGGAAAGTAAGAATCCTCAGTTCAGGAAAGCTTTACTTTCCATTGCTCAACTCAAGTAGTTCCAAAACATTGCAAACTTCCCAAATTAATTGGGATAGCCTGAGGAGGAGAAGATTTGGAATTTTGCTTCCCATCTCAAAGCAGCAACTCATTTGCCTTAACCTCATCCATTGAGGGTCACTTTACAGAACATAACACTACACAAAACAAGGGCAAAGCCAAGGGCCATTCTTTGGTTTGCAAATGGTTTTCTATGAAGGGATGATAATATCCTAATTATCTTAAGGAATAAAAGCTCTCAAGAAATGAAAGTCCACTCAGTGTTACAAAAGTAGCCCAAACAAATGAATTGAAGGAAAAAAGGCTAATGCTCCCCCTGGTAGAGATATCGAATTGTCCAGTAAAGTACAGCTCTCCCCTCTTGTTCCTAGCAGGAGAATCAGGACCATGAAGAGGGAAAATCACAAATATTCTTTCTGCCCTCCATAACCAAAGCTGTGCCAAACCAGAGATGCTGCCTTCAAAGTGACTCAAATTCCAACCTAAACCGCTCACCTTCCAGACAACTCCTTCCCCAACACCCCACCAACACCAACACCCCCAAACCCCAGCACAGAAGCCCTCAACACCCCGTCAGGGGCCCCAGCTGCCCCCGTCCCTCTGCAGAGCTTTCCCAGCCTCCAGCAGATGCCCGGGTTCCCTGCACGTGCCATGGGATGGCACTCAGGAGGATCTGCTCCGAGGCCTTCCCCTGGAGCGAGCTCAGGCTGCCAGGCCTACGGGTCCTGGATCATCCTTCCCACCGAGCCTTCCTGTGCACGGCTGTTCCATCTGCACCTTTGGGCTCAGCTCGGACTTCTCCACCTAACCAGGAGTGTTGCAGCGCGCGTGTGCGGGGCGTGCTGGACGGCTGTGGCACAGGCGTGGCTGTCCCCCTGCGAGCTCTGCAATTCCCAGTTATCGGCAGCTCTGGCGCAGGGACAGACAGCGATGACACGGGTCTGGGTGTAGAACAAGATGGATTTATTCCTGGGCTCCCCAGCAAGACTGGGGGGCGGGGGTGAACAGAAGTTTTTATACAGCAACTCAGGAGGCGGGTGTAGGAAAGTGAACCAGTGAGGATATGGAAAGGGAGGAATATAAGGTGGGGCAAATAGCTTATGAGCCTATCAGGGAAAACAGGGGAGGGGAATAATACAAAGTAAGGAGTGGGGTATCGAGGGCAGCAAGACAGACACTGAACTCTCCGGAGAAAGGGGTAGGGATAGGGAGGATTGACAGCTTGGAAGGGAGGAGCTTAGGGAAGACCTTGGGAAAATTGGCAACTGGGAAAGGGAGTGGATTAGGCAGGAGAACAGGGGGCAAACATGGATTCATAGCAAAACACACCACAATATCTCCCTGTGTCTTTTTACAAAAGGGAGGAGAGTTCTGGGGTTCAAAACAAATTAATGAATCTATTATATAACATATCGTATACACAATCTATCATATAACAGATTTTACCATATAACAAATTATTACAGCAACAGAAAAGAATTCAAAAATTATCAGGAAAAAATGAACTACTCATGACCATAAGGCATGGGGTAAGGATCTTCTTCACATAAGAAACTTAATATAAAATGTACAAAGTTATTATATACGGAATCAGGGTCCGGAGGAGGAATTGCAGTGGAATTATCTTGAAGTAAGACTGGGCTTGAAGCATGAATCACTGAGGAATCTGCAGGTTCTGGATTTCTGGGGTTTGAAAGTGATTTTGGAGGTCACTCCTCCTGTAGGATGTGATCAGCAAATGGAGATGTGGTCTTGCTCATTTTATTTTTTGCTACTGTGGGTATTAACTGGACAGAATGGGTCCATTCTCTATAATATCTAACTTAACAAGCAGATTATTTTAAAGTATCAAGAATATAATGAACAATTTTTTAGTCAAGAAATTTATTTTGGAATGTGGGAAAATGGTTATACAAAAATCAACAAAGATCATGAAGTTTAAATAAGGTCTAAAGGTAAATGAATGAACTCTTTTCCCAAAGCGTACTGTGAAAACTTTAAAACAATATGGAAATTAAAAGGAACATTTGGTAGGGCATAATTAAGGAAATGGATGGGCAACTTGGGCAGTCACTCTTGAATAATTTTGTTCTTATATTCATTCAATTGTTTATTTTTATTTTCATTATGAAGATGGTAGGTTGTTTTTTTTTTACTTTGGACAGTTTTTTCTTATGTGATCTTTCTTTTTACAGGTGAAACAAATTTTTGACTTTGATGGGCAAACACTTGCCTCATGTCTCTTTTTTCTATACTTAAAACATATTTTAAATTGTTCTTTTTGGTTCCTTTTTTCATTTATCTCAACTGTGGAAGCTTGTAGGTTAATGATCTTGAACGGTTTCCACAAAGGCTTTGAAGGGTCAAGGGCTTTGGGGAGATTCTTCCAAAAATTAAATGCAAATTGAATTCATAATTGATTCAGTTCATAAGAAGAAATATGATTACTTTGGCGACTGCCACAAGTGTTATGGGGTGTCGATAAGGGGACGAACCTGGGCGCCGCCATCCTAGGGAGAGACAAAATGGAGGATTCCAGGTCTGGGTTTCCAGCTCCGCCTTCCTCCGAAGGAGGTCTCTCCATAAAAGAGGGTGATCTCCCAAGAAGGAGGGTCCCCTGACGGGAGGCCCCATAGGCGATCCTCCCCCCAGAGCAGGAGCCGGAATAAGGAATGGGGGATGGTCCAACCCCACCTTCCAACAAAGGGCACTGGCCCCACACGCGATTCGTGCAGGGGCCTCTGCGGAAGGGGTGGGGCTGGCGGGAAACTTGGGGCCGGAGAAGAAGGGTCCAGGCAGGAAAACGTGGTCCAAGCGGTGTGGCCATCACCACCTTGGAAAGGAGTGCCGAGTGCACTGCAGTTCCCTCAAGAGGTCTGAACAGTGTCCAGCGGGGTGCTTGGGGTGCTGTGGCCAACACCATCCCCAAGGGAGGATAGGGTAGGGTTTTGGGAAGTCCGAGGGACAGAGGGTACAGGGAGCTTCACAGAAGCCACAGGGGAACTTACAGGGGAGGAGCCCGACGCAGCTAAATTTCAAGGAGGCGCATGGGTTTCAGGGGCTTCTTGCATAATATTAGATTCTCCCCTATTCTTATAAACGTGCCATCGTTTGATGGAAAATTTCTGCCCTATTCTTGTCTTGTCTACTCTCTCAGAGCTCATGGGATACCCCAGCCTTTGGGGAGAGCCCAGCTTTGGGTAAGAGAGAGACTAGAAAAGCACCTCCTGATAAGCGGAGACTACCCTCAGGGGATGCCCCAACCTTTTGGGGAAGAGAGAGGATCCAAGGTAGTGATGGTGAAGATCCCCTAGGATCAGGAGGGTACCCTGTGGTCTCCGCAAGCTTGGCCACCAGCTTGTGGAGACTAAACCCACCCGCCAGGAAAATACCCTGCTTCGGCTCAGTTACCCTCAGAGCTGTCCTTTGCTTTTAGTTAGTTTTAGCTAGCTGAGGCAAAGAAGTTCCCTGGACTGTGGCTTTTTCTTTTCTTCAGACCTGCTCAAACCTGCTCTGGACTGAGCACCCAGAAGAGCACTGGCAGCTCACACCTGTGGCCCACCAGGCCCGGCCTGGGCCGCAGCATTTCCAGTGCCGGAGGGACCGATAAGAGACTGAGTGAGCCGAACTGCAGCCCGGGGAGGGGACTTTCTGAGTTTATCTCTCTTTTGGAGCAGCAAGAAGTTTTATTGTTTAATATTCTTTAGGTTTTCTTGCTTAATAAAGAGTCTTTTCCATTTTCCAACTAAGGGGTGGAGTGTGTCTGTTTTAAATGGGGAAGCTTAGGAGTTTTAGGTTTCTTCAAAAAATAAAAGAAGAAAACCCCTCTTTGCCTGAGCACAGCCAGTTCTCCAAGCACAGCAGGTCCCAGGTGACTGAGCAGAGACAGGACAGGCTTGGGCTATGTGGGGCAAGGTTGTCCACACTGCCTCAGACCTCCAGGCACAGCTTCTCTGACTAGGCCAGACATCCTCAGGAGAGTCTCTGGGCCAATATCAGTCGCTGAATGCTGCAGTCACCTCTGCTCTAAATAGAACAGTCATAAAATATACTCTTCAAAGAGGAACATGGATTTATTGGAAGCTCTTGCAAATAGTTTTCCATCAGTATTGTAGGAAACCTTCCTAATGGACTGCACTAGAGCAAAAGGAAATCAGGGCAGAGCCATGGTTTGTCAGGACTTGCTTGATCCCAATGAGCCCCGTGGTGCATTTAGAGCTGAGCCCTGGAAGCTCAGGGCCTGAGAGGAGATTGCGCCAACCGAACCAGGAGTCAAAGTCCAAGGAAAAACCCAAAGTGTCTCAAAAAATGGGTCCCCTGAGGTCCACCCACACAGACCCTTCATGGAGTCGTTGGAGGAGAGAATTGTAGGAGCAGGTACGAATCCTACACCCAGGGAATGTGCCCCAATAGTGTTTGAACCTCAGCAAGGACAATGCACAGCAGCGACACAGAAGAGGGGATTCCTCTGCCAGTGTGCAGGAGTCAGGACTCTGGATCTGGGCTCAACACTGCAACGTGCCCGTGTTTGGACAGACGAAGGGGCTGTCCCCGGGGCGTGCAGGGCTCGGCCGTGGGGCGAGCGGGGAACGGACACGCGGACAAACGGCCTTGGTGCTTCAGTTGCAGAGGCAGCAGCGGCGGCGGCGGCAGCAGTGGCGGCAGCAGCAGCAGCATAAGCAGTTTTTCTCTTCTTTTTCTTTCTCTTCTTTCTCTCCTGCTGTCAGACACCTTCCTCTTGGTGTCCCTTACCCGCTGTTCCTCCCCTCTCCCCGCCTCCTTCTCCCCCCTGCCCGGCCGGGCCATGTCCCCGGCCCGCCCCCGGCCCTGGGTGGGGCTGCCCCGTCCCCAACCCCGCCCGCCCCGCCACGGTCTCGCCTCCACCCGGCTCTGGCTGTGCTGTCAGTGGCGCTGCTGGGCGGGCATCAGTGCCTGGGGCTGGGGCAGCATCGCCGCCCCTTGGCTCCGCCTGGCCCGAGCCTGGCCCCGGCCCCGCCGCAGGGCCTGGCCCTGGCCCCGGCCCCGGCTCCTCCCGGGCCCCGCGGAGGACACACGCGGCACGGCCGCTCCCGCCGCCTCCGCCGCGGCTTCTCCGGCCCGAGCTCCGCTGCTCGGCAGCGCAGCCGCCAGCCCCGAGCCTCCCGAGTCCCGTTCCCGAGACCGAAGGCCTGGGGATGGCCGGCCCGAGGCGGTTGAGGGGCGCTCGGGGGCCGCTCCTGGCCCCGGGCTGAGCGCTGACAGCCGCGTCCCGCCCGCAGGGAAGGCGCAGGAGGCGCTGCAGCAGCGGTACCGAGTGGGTTCGCTGCTGGGGCGCGGCGGCTTCGGCAGCGTCTTCGCAGCCACGCGGCTCTCGGACGGTGCCCCGGTGAGCGGCGGGGCCGGTGGCGGGCGCAGGAGGAGGAGGAGGGCGGAGAAGGAGGAACAGAAGGAGGTGGAGAAAGGAGGGAGAAGAGGAGGAGGAGGATGGAGGAGGAAGAGAAGGAGGAGGAGGAAGGAGGAGGCGGAAGGAGGAGAAGGAAGCAGGAGGATGGGGCTCGGCAGGGCGGGCGGCGAGCTCAGCCTGGTGCTGCCTTTGGCTTGCAGGTGGCCATCAAAAGGGTGCCACGGAACCGCATCCGGCACTGGGGCGAGCTGCTGAGTGAGCGGGGCCAGCGGGAACAGCCGGGCCGTGCTGGGCGGGGATGAGGCGAGGCCCGGCATGGGGGAAGCCACCAGGACCCCTCGATGGGGAGCAGGCGTGGGGCCAGCGCAGGGCGCAGAGCATCCCGGGCTGGCTGAGGGGTTCCCCAGCCCTGGCAGGACATCAGTCCCACTGGTGGCACCGTGGTCCTCCCGCAGCCCGAGGGCACCAGCGCACCCCTGGAGATCGTCCTGCTGGACAAGGTGTCCACTGGCTTCCCTGGTGTGGTCCAGCTGCTGGAGTGGCTTGAGCTCCCCAACAACATCGTGATGGTGCTGGAGCGGCCGCAGCGGTCTCAGGACCTCCTGCATTTCATTCGGCACGGAGGTTCCTGTCTGAAGAGGTGGCATGGCAGCTGTTCCGCCAGGTGCTGGAGGCCGTGCGGCACTGCACCAGCCGAGGGGTCCTGCACCGTGATATCAAACCAGAGAACATCCTGGTTGACCTGGCCACTGGCCAGGCAAAATTGATTGACTTTGGCTGTGGCACCTACCTGCAAGACACAGCCTACACTCACTTTGCAGGTGAGCCCGGGCAGGGGTGTGCTCCCGGTCCCACCATCTCATGGCCCAACATCTCACAGGCCAAGCTGGGTGTGGCAGCGAGGATTCTCCCTTTTGCTGCCAGTCAGGGTACTGAGCCTTCCCCTGAGTTGCTTTTGAGCGGGGCTGGGCAGGGAGGCATCTTCCAGCCCTGCTGGCAGCCTTTGCCCACCACTCTGCCTGGGGCTGGGGTTGGAGCAGCAGCAGCCGGCCTGACAAAAACATCCGTGGGTGGGGGTAGCAGAGGAGGGGGCCAGGACCAGTGCACCAGCCAGTTTGGTGTGCAGGTGAGAGGAAGGGCTTGGGCTGCTCCAATCACCTTGTTTGTCTTGGCTTCATAATATTTTTGGGGCACTGCAGGCAGGGAGGATAAGGACATGTTTTTTTCCCCCAGCCCTGAGTGGGTTTTTGCTTTACATGTCATGGTCAGGCCTTGCTGGGACTTCTGCTGCCCTCTTCCATCACCAGTGGCTTCTTGTCCAGCCCTGAGTTTGTACACAAGTCCCAGGTGCTGGCGAGAGTGCAGCAGTCGCCCCGTGTGCCACTGGGGCAGCCCCTGCACGCCCAGGAATGCTGGGGCCAGGCTCTGGAAGCAGCAGCAGCATCCCCCTGATGAACTCCATCTGTATTCCACAGGAACACTGTCATACAGCCCCCCGGAATGGACCCACTTGGGCTGGTACTACGGAGAGGCAGCAACGATCTGGTCCCTGGGCATCCTGCTGCACCAGATGGTCTGCGGGCAGCACCCTTTCAGGAGGGGCCGGAAGATCAGCTGGGACCATCAGCTCTCGCTGCCACAGCGGCTCTCTCCAGGTGGATCCTCATCTCTGGCCACGGGGGAATACCAGTGCTGGGAGACAGCAGCAGCTCGTGAGCATCTCGCTCTGGCAGCCGCTGAGGAGGTGGCACATGTCCTGCTCTCCTGCTCTCCTCCACAACAGAGAATTGATGGGAAAGTTTAGGCCCAGCCAGGAGCACAAAAGCAGCATGGCCTGGGCATGGGAAGAGTGGGGCAAAGCAGACAGGAGCCTTCTCTAGCTGACCGCTGGTTTCTGGATTCTCTGCCCAGAGTGCCCAGATCTTATCAGGGGGTGTTTATCCATGCACTTCTTGGACAAACCTTCCTTAGAAGACCTGTTCTGTGAACCTTGGATACAGGATATTCACCTGCCATAGAAGAAGGGAGAGAGCCACATGCACACTTTGCTGCAGGGCCCTGGTGAGTTACAGCTCCACACATGCCCTGGCAATCAGAAGCAAGGGAACCCAGACTTTTTTCCCTGCCTGTGTCAATGCACTGGGGTCTTTGGGTGGGAAAGCCCTTGTGCTGGAGCTGAGCTGCTCTGCCCAGCACTGGTGGCTGCCATCTGAGCTGGTTTTGTGTGTCCTGGTTCCCTGACAGCTGGGGCCCTGGGCAGAACCCTGACAGCCTGGTCTGACCCCCAGGGAAGGAGAAGGAGCCCCTGGAGAAGCTGTACCAGGTGGGGCTGCTGCTGCTGCTGGAGACAGTGAGGATGACATCAAGGATGACAAACTCTTCCTCAAGTTGGCCACTGGCAGCTGAAGATGATGGACTTCTGGCACTTTCTTCAAAGCCAGGCTCCACAGCGAATTTGCAGATGAGTCCACAGCCGGGGAAATGCTCCCAGATTTGGGCATTGCTCAGACTGGCTGGGAACAAAAGGTTCCCCCTGTGCTGGGGCAGATGCAACTTCAGTCGGCTGCCCAGCTGCTTTTTGGCAGGGCTGGGGCACGGGTTGGGGTGGATACAAAATGGGAGTGGGCTCCTGGCCCTGCCAACAGCCCCCAGCACCCAGCATGGCCTGGGCTGAGGCTGGGGCTGGGGCTGGGGCAGCCAGCCCGACACAAACAAACCTCCATGGTGGGAGCAGAGGTGGGATTCCAGAACATGTGCAGGGGCTGCTTTGCTTTGCAGGCAAGGAAGGGCTTGGGCTGCTCCACTGCCCTTGTTTGCTTTGGGATCACTTTTATTTTGGGGGGCAGTGCAGGAGGGAAGAGAGAAAGTGTGGGCTTCTCTCCCCTTTGGGTGGGATTTTCCCTAGCATGTAGGGGTTGGGCCTTCCTCAGAGCCTTGACAGAGATAAAGAGTTTTTTTCTTCTTTCCCCTTGTCTCTAATCTCTTTTCAACAGTTTGTTGTTTGTTTTTCTAGAGGAAGCGTTCTATGTAAGGTCCAGTCTGGATCAGGAAGTTCTTGGGAGCAGCTGCAGCGTGGATGGGCCGTGCCCTTGGAGAAGGCTGAGGACATCGTTTGGGACCAGCTTTTCTCCCAGCGGAGGATGGCGTGAGGTGAGTCCTGGTCTGCTTGGCATGGTGGGGTCAGAGCTTTGGGGAGATGGCAACAAGCACAAGGAGTCTCTTGCTCTGGGCAGCTGCTGAGGGCTGGAGGTGCCGTGGCTGGCTGCAGGCTGGGAATGTCCTGCCCTCCTGCTCTGCTCCCAAAGGCAGCAGTGATGGGCAGCTCTGGGCGCAGCTCTGGGCACAGCCAGCATGGCCTGGGCTCTGTGGGCAGCTGGGACAAGGGGACAGCAGCCTTCAGCTGACGGGTGGTTTCTGGTTTCTCTCCTTGCAGCCGGGCTCTGCGGATGCTGAGGCTGCTCTGGGCTCTGCCAAAAGCCCACCTGAGTCCCTTTGGGTCTCTGTAACAGCCGTTCTGGAGGAAGTCTATGCCCAGAATACACGGGGCCTCTGGGCCGGTCACAATGGATGTTTCTGCCGCTCCTTCCCAGTCAGGCTCACCTCGGCTCCCACCAGGGCCAATTGCTGTGATCCCCCCGTCACCCCAGCAATGGAAACAGGTTCTGCCCCCACATGTCCTGATGGCATTAGGGTACACTGCACACCAGTATCAGCTAAGGCTTCATAGTTCTGTGGCTCTGATGTGCCAGGCCATCGGATCCACACCATCCAGAAGATCCGGTTTCCCCGTGCCTCTCCCTGGCTAGAGGCAGAGCCCCTCTAACCCTGGTTATTATTCCTTTCCTGGGCATACATGGTAGAGGTACCTTCAAGGGGATCTGACAGATCATACCCGGGAGCTTGGTCATGTGAGGCTGAGGCTACCTTCACTTTACTGGAATTCCCTTGGTTAGTGTTTCCCTCCTTGAGTGGATGTGACCACGCTGCCAGGACAGAAGTGGGTTTCCCATCCCACCTTCCTATGTGTCATGGTTTTACACGGGAAGAGGTCAGGCCAGTCAGGGGTCAGGTTTAGATACTGACACTTGGGGTGACCAACTGAAGGTGGACATGCCTCTGAGAACACAGAGGGGTTAAAAGCAGAATTCCCAGGAGGACTCGTCCTTCTTTGGTTCCGGTCATCGCAAGGTACGGACCTCCCCTGCCCAGCCCAGGCTGGGTGGGGGAGGGGAGCCATGCGGCCTGCAGAGGTAGGCCAGGGGGTGAAGGATCGATACCGAGGTGGGCCAGCTCCTGCGGATGGAAGGGTGGAGAACATCTGGGATGTCTTTGTTCCCCCTCCCCTAAGCTAGAGGGAAAAGAGATAGAGAGCCAGCAGACACCTGGGAGTTTGCCAGCGGAGGAGAAGGAGAAGGGGGGGAAGATGCCCAGCGTGGGAGAGAGGAGAAGGAGTCCTGGGCTGAGATTTCAGCCGTCCAGGGAGTCCGGGAATTTTAACCCTTTCCTGTGAAATGAAGGCTTTATGAAATATTACTCCTCCTCAATTTGAAGGAAAGAGAGACAGCCTGGGACCTCAGATGTTCAGAGAAGAAGGTGGGGGGGAGATGATGGAGTGGCTTTTGGCTGGACTCTGCTTGTTTACCATAGACTGACCCACTCTTTCTTTCAAGAGGGACTGCATTTTAGGGGGATGCACTGGTGAGCCAAGAGACCTTCTTCAGCAACTACCAGTTCTGGAATTGACAGAGAGAGCTGAGGAGAGTGTGAAGATGCCCTCCATCTTCAGAGAAGAAGAGAAGGAGATCTCTGTCCTTTGACCCTCGGCCCCAGGGGAAAATGGGGGGGACTCTAGTCCCGAATTGTGATACTGGACTGTTGTTCCTGGTGGTCCTTGGCAAAGCATCCTTAAAGGGGCCCTATAAGCAGTCTCTTTCCATGCCCGGTGGTGAGAGCACTGTGACATGGAGAGGAGAGTGTCACACTGGCCGGTGGGTCTGGGCAGTGCCACGTGTGACATTGGAAACACAAGAGGTGGCAGCTGTGTTTCCTGGGGGTCTGTGGTGCAAGGGGGACTCCTCTCTTCCCGATGGACTCGGTATTGATAATATTGAAGGGTGAAAACTTGATTAAGGATCCAAATGGGTCTCGCTGTGGTTTGGTGGAGTTAGGTGGTGGGAGGAGGAATGTTTTGGAAGGTTTTCATTTTAAATTTTGTGGGGGGTTTTTTTTCCTTTCCTTTCTTTTCCTTTTATAGTAGTAGCAGTAGTAGTGTAATAAATTTTTTCCTTTGTTATTAAGTTTGGCCTGCTTTGCTCTGTTCTTGATCACATTTCACAGCATTTGATTGGTAGGTTCTATTTTCATGGGGCGCTGGCATTGTGCCAGCGTCAAACCATGACAATATGTCTTCCCCATGGTCACACAGAAAGAATCACAGGCCAGCCCATGGGCTGTACCCTCTCTCTCTAGCTGGAGGATGTTGGGCTCTAACATTGGGGCCTGTGACTCGCATGGGTGCTGCACTGAACTTCCTCACTGTCCTGGTTCAGGGCAAATTTGGGAAAGAACGTCCAAAGGGGTTCCTCTAGGAAACAGATTCAATCAGCCCCTCCCCCAACTTGTTCTGGAAAAAATACCCCTTTGGTGGAAAATGGAAAAAACTCTTTATTAAGCAAGACAACCTAAAGAATATTAAACAATAAAACTTCTTGCTGCTCCAAAAGAGAGATAAACTCAGAAAGTCCCCTCCCCGGGCTGTAGTTCGGCTCACTCAGTCTCTTATCGGTCCCTCCGGCACTGGAAATGCTGCGGCCCAGGCCGGGCCTGGTGGGCCACAGGTGTGAGCTGCCAGTGCTCTTCTGGGTGCTCAGTCCAGAGCAGGTTTGAGCAGGTCTGAAGAAAAGGAAAAGCCACAGTCCAGGGAACTTCTTTGCCTCAGCTAGCTAAAACTAACTAAAAGCAAAGGACAGCTCTGAGGGTAAGTGAGCCGAAGCAGGGTATTTTCCTGGCGGGTGGGTTTAGTCTCCACAAGCTGGTGGCCAAGCTTGCGGAGACCACAGGGTACCCTCCTGATCCAAGGGGATCTTCACCATCACTCCCTTGGATCCTCACTCTTCCCCAAAAGGTTGGGGCATCCCCTGAGGGTAGTCTCCACTTATCAGGAGGTGCTTTTCTAGTCTCTCGCTTACCCAAAGCTGGGCTCTCCCCCAAAGGCTGGGGTATCCCATGAGGGCTGAGAGAGCAGAAAAGACAAGAATAGGGCAGAAATTTTCCATCAAACGATGGCACGTTTATAAGAATAGGGAAGAATCTAATATTATGCAAGAAGCCCCTGACACCCATGCACCTCGTTGAAATTAAGCTGCGTTGGGCTCCTCCCCTGTAAGTTCCCCTGTGGCTTCTGTGAAGCTCCCTGTACCCTCTGTCCCTCGGACTTCCCAAAACCCTACCCTATCCTCCCTTGGGGATGGTGTTGGCCACAGCACCCAAAGCACCCCGCTGGACACTGTTCAGACCTCTTGAGGGAACTGCAGTGCACTCGGCACTCCTTTCCAAGGTGGTGATGGCCACACCGCTTGGAACACCCTTTCCTGCCTGGACCCTTCTTCTCCGGCCCCAAGTTTCCCGCCAGCCCCACCCCTTCCGCAGAGGCCCCTGCACGAATCGCGTGTGGGGCCAGTGCCCTTTGTTGGAAGGTGGGGTTGGACCATCCCCCATTCCTTATTCCGGCTCCTCCTCTGGGGGGAGGATCGCCTATGGGGCCTCCCGTCAGGGGACCCTCCTTCTTGGGAGATCACCCTCTTTTATGGAGAGACCTCCTTCGGAGGAAGGTGGAGCTGGAAACCCAGACCTGGAATCCTCCATTTTGTCTCTCCCTAGGATGGCGGCGCCCAGGTTCGTCCCCTTATCGACACCCCATAACACTTGTGGCAGTCGCCAAAGTAATCATATTTCTTCCTATGAACTGAACCAATTATGAATTCAGTTTGCATTTAATTTTTGGAAGAATCTCCCCAAAGCCCGTTGACCCTTCGAAGCCTTTGTGGAAACTGTTCAAGATCATTAACCTACAAGCTTCCACAGTTCAGATAAATGAAAAAAGGAACCAAAAAGAACAATTTACAATATGTTCTAAGTATAGAAAAAAGAGACATGAGGCAAGTGTTTGCCCATCAAAGTCAAAAATTTGTTTCACCTGTAAAAAGAAAGATCACATAAGAAAAAACTGTCCAAAGTAAAAAAAAAAAAACCTACCATCTTCCTAATGAAAATAAAAATAAACAGTTGAATTAATATAAGAACAAAATTATTCAAGAGTGACTGCCCAAGTTCCCCGTCCATTTCCTTAATTATACCCTACCAAATGTTCCTTTTAATTTCAATATTGTTTTAAAGTTTTCACAGTACGCTTTGGAAAAAGAGTTCATTATTTACCTTTAGACCTTATTTAAACTTCATGATCTTTGTTGATTTTTGTTTAACCATTTTCCCACATTCCCAACTAAATTTCTTGACTAAAAAATTGTTCATTATATTCTTGATACTTTAAAAAAATCTGCTTGTTAAGTTATATATTATAGAGAGAGGAATCATTCTGTCCAGTTAATACCCACAGTAGCATAAAATAAAATGAGCAAGACCACATCTCCATTTGCTGATCACATCCTGCTGGAGGAGTGACCTCCAAAATCACTTTCAAACCCCAGAAAGCCAGAACCTGCAGATTCCTCAGTGATTCGTGCTTCAAGCCCAGTCCTACTTTAAGATAATTCCACTGCAATTCCTCCTCCGGACCCTGATTCCGTATATAATAACTTTGTACATTTTTTATTAAGTTTCTTATGCGAAGAAGATTCTTACCCCATGCGTTATGGTCATGAGTAGTTCATTTTTTTCCTGATAAGTTTTGAATCCTTTTCTGTTGCTGTAATAATTTGTCACATGCTAAAATCTGTTATATGATAGATTATGTATATGATATGCTACGTAATAGATTCATTAATTTGCTTTGAACTCTAGAATTCTCCTCCCTTTTCTAAAAAGACACAGGGAGATATTGTGGAGTGTTTTGCTTTGAATCCATGTTTTCCCCCTGTTCTCCTGCCTAATCCACTCCCTGTCCCAGTTGCCAATTTTCCCAAGTCCTTCCCTAAGCTCCTCCCTTCCAAGCTGTCAATCCTCCCTATCCCTACCCCTTTCTCCGGAGAGTTCAGTGTCTGTCTTGCTGCCCTCGATACCCCACTCCTTACTTTGTATTATTCCCCTCCCCTGATTTCCCTGATAGGCTCATAAGCTCTTTGCCCCACCTTATATTCCTCCCTTACCATATCCTCACTGGTTCACTTTCCTACACCCGCCTCCTGAGTTGCTGTATAAAAACTTCTGTTCACCCCCGCCCCCCCAGTCTTGCTGGGGAGCCCAGGAATAAATCCATCTTGTTCTACACCCAGACCCGTGTCATCGCTGTCTGTCCCTGCGCCAAAGCTGCCGATAACTGGGAATTGCAGAGCTCGCAGGGGGACAGTCACGCCTGTGCCACAGCCGTCCAGCACGCCCCGCACACGCGCGCTGCAACACTCCTGGTTAGGTGGAGAAGTCCGAGCTGAGCCCAAAGGTGCAGATGGAACAGCCGTGCACAGGAAGGCTCGGTGGGAAGGATGATCCAGGACCCGTAGGCCTGGCAGCCTGAGCTCGCTCCAGGGGAAGGCCTCGGAGCAGATCCTCCTGAGTGCCATCCCATGGCACGTGCAGGGAACCCGGGCATCTGCTGGAGGCTGGGAAAGCTCTGCAGAGGGACGGGGGCAGCTGGGGCCCCTGACGGGGTGTTGAGGGCTTCTGTGCCGGAGACTGGGGGTGTTGGTGTTGGTGGGGTGTTGGGGAAGGAGTTGTCTGGAAGGTGAGTGGTTTAGGTTGGAATTTGAGTCACTTTGAAGGCAGCATCTCTGGTTTGGCACAGCTTTGGTTACGGAGGGCAGAAAGAATATTTGTGATTTTTCCTCTTCATGGTCCTGATTCTCCTGCAAAGAACAAGAGGGGAGAGCTGTACTTTACTGGACAATTCGATATCTCTACCAGGGGGAGGATTAGCCTTTTTTCCTTCTATTCATTTGTTTAGGCTACTTTTGTAACACTGAGTGGACTTTCATTTCTTGAGATCTTTTATTCCTTAAGATAATTAGGATATTATCATCCCTTCATAGAAAACCATTTGCAAACCAAAGAAAGGCCCTTGGTTTTGCCCTTGTTTTGTGTAGTGTTATGTTCTGTAAAGTGACCCTCAATGGATGAGGTTAAGGCAAATGAGTTGCTGCTTTGAGATGGGAAGCAAAATTCCAAATCTTCTTTTCCTCAGGCTATCCCAATTAATTTGGGAAGTTTGCAGTGTTTTGGAACTACTTGAGTTGAGCAATGGGAAGTAAAGCTTTCCTGAACTGAGGATTCCTACTTGCCAGATTCTTCTGTGCCTTTGCTGCTAAGGTGTTTTTGTGCTGAAGGCAATAACTTCAATGAGAAAATAATTTCAGCATGGAGTAAGAGCTTCTGACAGAGACCAACTGTTGCCAGCAGTTGCTCCAGGTGCTCCTGCTAACAGCCCCTGCAGGCAGGAGCACAGCCCCCCAGTGCACGTGGGTTTGGCTCCCTCTGGCACAGAAGCCCCCCAGGGGCACAGGTCTCTGGGGCAGAAGACAGGGCACCAGCGCTGCCAGGGCTCGGGGGGTGGCAGGTCTGCTTGGGCAGGGACTCTGCCTCACCTGCTGGTGTCAGCGCTCCCCGGGCCCCAGGGGTCAGAGCAGCATTCGTGCCCTGACCCACACATTCCTTGTGCGTGCCACACCTGCGGGTTTAGGATGGCCACCAGCTGGGACATGTCTCAAGGAGGCAGTGCCAGCTTCTGTGGAAGGCCCTGTGCACTTCCCAGCTGCGGGGGCTCCTGCTGCCCTGAGCCCGCAGAGCAGGGCAGCGTTTGCTGATGGTTTGAGCCCTTCCTAAAGACTCTGTCAGCCTTTCTTGGACACTTGGGGTGAGGGATTCCTTCTAACCTGGCCATCTTGGGTGGGCTGGAGGCGGCCATAGCGCAGGGGGCAGTGTGTGCAGGGGCCCTTTGTGACATGCTGCAGCATGGTCACCATGGCATGGAACAGCGTGTCAAAGGACCCTTTGTGACACGTGGTGACATAGGGGCTGGCGGTGACAAGGCCATGCCACAGTGCTCCAAGCACTTGACAGGACAGGACGGGACAGAGCAGTGCTGTGAGGAGCCCCCACACAGCGCACTCGTTCGTGTCTGACCTGGAGCTTTTCCGAGGTGTTATTACTGCAGCTGACCTCAAGGCCAAACCACAAATCCAGCCACTGACATGGAGCAGAGACCCCCAAGAGTGCCCAAGCTGGCCTGGGTGGAGGAAGAGGGAGAAGGCCCTGGAGTTGCCCCTGCACACGAGACTGAAGAAGGGGTGCCATTCAAGCAGCTGCAGGAGGGTGAGTGGCAGAGCTGGGCTGCTGGGCTGCAGGGTTGGTGGCTGCAGCCAGCTTGGCCCTGCCCCATCCCATCCCATCCCACCCCACCCCACCCCACCCCATCCCATCCCATCCCATCCCATCCCATCCCATCCCATCCCATCCCATCCCATCCCATCCCATCCCATCCCATCCCATCCCATCCCATCCCATCCCATCCCATCCCATCCCATCCCATCCCATCCCATCCCATCCCGTCCCGTCCCATCCCGCCCCATCCCATCCCATCCCATCCCATCCCATCCCATCCCATCCCATCCCGTCCCGTCCCGTCCCGTCCCGTCCCGTCCCGTCCCGTCCCGTCCCGTCCCATCCCATCCCATCCCATCCCATCCCATCCCATCCCATCCCATCCCATCCCATCCCCTGGGGACATGCCCATGGACAGGATGGAATAGGGGCCGGGCAGACACCCCACAGCCGTGCTCCATGCCCTGGGGCGTCGCAGGGCTGTCCCTGCCTGGGCAGTGCAGGGCTGGGCTGTGTTCTCCGGCCTCTCCCGCAGCCCCTCAGCTCGGGCTGCGCTCGCTCTTTGCCAGGTGCAGCCGTGGAGCGCACACAAGAGCAGAAACGCACCCGTGGCCGCTTCCGCAGAACAGCGCAGGTACCTGCAGCCATCCCCACCTGGGCTGGGCCTGCTGGCACTGCTCAGCCAAGCACCATGCTTGGAGAATTCCATGGAATATCCCTGGCTTCCTGCCCTTCTCCTACAGCTGGTTTGCAAATTCATGAAGAGGATCCGGGAGGAAGAAACCACCATGGGCACTGGGCCCAGAGCATATTCGCACATCTTCAAAACCCAGACCTGTGCTGCCCTGGCTGATATGCTGGTAGAGGAGGGGTTTTCCAATCCAAAGCAAGTAAGCAGCCTGTGGTTAGGGTTTGAGCCTCCCAGGAATTACTTGGCCTCCCAAGCCACGCCTGCTGCTCCCTGGAAGCCTTTGAGGCCATGGCAGTGTGGTGGCAAGGGAAGCACTTCTCTGGGGCAGCTGGGCACATTCCTCCCTCTGGCAGCTTTCCAAGTGTCCTCGTGCCTTCTCCAGGTGCCCGCCATGGTGAGGTACATCCACCAGTGGCTCGAGGCCAACCAGTTTGCTGAGCACAGGCTGAACAGGACCCTGCTGGATCTCACCGAAGAACGGCCCGCTGACGTAGTCATGACGCTCCTGCGTGTGGCCCCATTGTGTGACAGGTATGGGGCCCACCTGCCCAGAGGGCTCAGGGCTCCCCAGCCCATCAGCCTGTACAGCCTGTGCCAGGTGTCTGACCAACAGAGAGTCCCAGGGCCCTCTGGCTGCTCCCTTTGCCAGCCCTGGCACGTCAGCCCCCGAGCCTGCTGCTCCCTCGCTGCCCCTCAGGGGCCCGTCCCTACAGGGCTGGGCTGCCTGAGTGCTACTGGTGAGGGGCAGTGGGCAGAGGCAGGGCTGGCAGCCAGCTCAGGTCCCCACTGCTTCCCAGGCCACGGTGCTGTGTCTCAGACCCCCCTGAGACAGAGCTCTGACCCACAGAGCTGCTTTGACCATGTGGAAGAGCATCATGTGTTCGCCCAGGACTGCAGAGCCGGCCATGCTCGTACTCCTCGATGTGCTGGGCAGCTGGCCAGAGCACAGCACGTGCACCTCCGATGGGGACAAAACGGGTGTCTTTGTCCTGGCTGTGAGTTTCTGCAACTGGCCTTTGCTGGCCCAAGGCCACCTCTCCAGCAGCTCTCCATCCTCCCTCCCTCACGGCGTCTCCCTGCCTCAGGCGCTGGGCTGAAACCTGGCCTCGGGGCAGCTTCAGGGCCACCAGGCCCGGTGCTCCCCTGTGGCTCTCCAGGCCTCTCCCTCCCGTTCTCGGGCCCTGCCACACAAACACCTCGGCACTGAGCGCTGTCTCGGGCTGCTCTGTCCTTTGCAGGCAACTGTGCTGATGTGGAAGATCCTCCAGCTGCCCTGTGTGCCACATATGGTGACTGTGTATCTCCCCCACCTATTTGTGCATCTGCTCTTCCAAGTGCTCTTCAGCACTCTGGATGTGCCAGAGGAGGTCAATACCTTCTGGAAGGGATGCCAGCAGCAATATGGCCTTGACACCAGCCCCAACAGGTGCTCCATGCCAGTCCTCCTGTCCTTGCCACATCCCTGGGCAGGAGCCAGTGCTCCCAGCGTGACCCGGGCTTTGCTCTGCACACAGGTTTGCAGTGCAGACCCTGAAGTCCCTCCTCTGCCAAATGCAGCACGAGGATGTGGTGGTGGCAATGGAACGCAAGTGTGGCTGGGACAAGCTGCTGTGTGCTGACACCTACCACCATGCCGTGGGTCTGCTGGCCAAGTGAGACCCCCCTTCTCCCCGCTGCCTCTGACATTTGTGCTCTGTGCCTGGGGTGCCCCATACAGTGCCTGTGGTCACGGGCCAGAGGACCTTGTCACCCAGAAACAGCCAAGCAGACTGGAAAAGGCTGGGAAAGGAGGGTTCCCACAAGGAGCCATCTCCCAAATAGCCCAGGGGCCCTTGCAGGATGCTGGGAAAGACCAGACCTCTGTGAGTCAGTCCTGGGAGAGGTTTGTCCCCCTGGCCCACAGTCTTGGTTACTTTGTCTCCTGCCAGGGAGATGTCCTGTGTCTCCATCCCCTTGTGCTCCCGGATCGCTCGCTACCTGCTCCGGCTGCTCAGCACACAGGAGCCACGCTGGGAGCTGCCCTCCCTGGCGTTCTTTGTGGAGGTGAGCCTGAAGGCCAGCGCTGCCTCGCTCAGCTGCCTCCCAGCTCTCTGCCCTCTCGTAGCCACAGCTGCCTGGGACGGAGCCCGCGCCCTGTGCTGCTGCCTGGGCTCAGCCCTGTGCGGTTCTGGGCTCCTGCTGGCCGGTCCCCTGTCACTGCCCTGTGCATTTCAGGTCCTCAAGTGCCTGGACATGAGTGAACGCGGTGCTGACAGAGTCCTGCAAATCTTGTCACCGCACCTGCAGAGCGGGTGCAGAGAGAAGTGTCACCTGGTGCTCAGAGCCCTTCTTGATCTCATCAACAATCCCTTGATGGTGAGAAGGGGGCAAGGGCTGAGGCTGCGCTCGGGAATGCAGTCACTTGGGCTTGGCTGGACTTTGGGCACTGGGCCAGCTGCTCCCAGCTCTCCTGCCTCCTGCTTCAGCTGCCCAAGTGCTTCAGAACAGCCCTTTGGCCTCTAGGCCCTGCGGCAGCAGGATGGCGTTTCACAAACTTGTGTTCCGCACAGAGCAAAAAAATGTGGAGCCTGACTGAAAGTCTTGTGGAGCTCCTCTGGGACGCAGATGGAGAGATAGTTAGCATGACAGCCATGCTCCTCAACTTTATCATCTTGGAAAAGGACATGCTGATACCCAGCTCTATCGCACTGCAGCTGGTTGAGGCTCTCCTGCCACTCCTTGACCACGTAAGGCTCACTGCCCCCAGCCATGGCCACTGGCTGCTGCCCGGACACTTTGTGCCCTGCGGATTTGCAGGCCTGCACCAAGCTGAGCTCTGTGCAGCCGATGCTGAGGTCTTTTTTTCTTCCCTTCATACAGGACAATAGCCAGGTGCAGCTGCTCTCCATAGTGCTCCTTGGAACATTGGTGACTCTTCCACAAGAAAAGGAAAAAGGGGCTCTGAAGACACACGTGCACCAGACCTTGCTGCCACTCTTCTTCCACTGCCATGATGAGAATCAGCGAGTGGCACAGGTGAGGACTCCTGGGCTGCTGCTGTTCCCCTGGGAGGGGCTGGGCTGCCTCCTGCCCTGGCACCTCCTGGGCTGCAGCCTCCTCCAGGCCCTGGCACAGGGACACAGGTCCTGCGCCCTGGGCTGTGGGGCCATCTCCACGTCTCTGCTGCTCTCCAGGCTTCTCAGGAAACGCTTCTGTGTGCGGCCGAGTTCCTGAAGAGGACGGAACTTGAAAAGCTGGTGAAGAGCAAGAAGCTGTGGAAGTTCACAGAGTGGCTGGTAAGGAGGGCCGGGAAGCCGCAGCCCCAGCCTGGAGAAGCCCCCTGAGCGCGGTGCTCGGTGTGCAGGCTGGCAGCTGTGCCCCTGCCCGCTGCTGCAGCCCGAGGCCGTGCCGGCTCCTGCGGCCCGAGCCGGGTGCCGATGGAGCCCCGGCCCGGCGGGGCTGCGGGGCGGCACCGCGGCTCCCCGGGCAGCAGCCGGCCCTCTGCCCCCTCCAGAGCCCGGCGCCGGCGGCTGCTGGCCGCGCCTCAGGGCTGTGCGGGCAGGGGAGGCCGGGGCTGGCGCGGAGAGCGCCCGGCCCAGGGGCTGAGCCCGCGCCAACCCTTCCCTGCTGCCGCTCTCTGCAGCTGGCAGAGGACAGGAGCAGAGTGGCCGAGCACCTGCGCCGGGCCCTGCCCTACCTGCAGAACCTACAGCAGCCCCTGCGAGAGGCGGCCGTCAGGTTCATGGGTGAGCCAGGAGCCCGAGCTCCCTCCCCGCCCCGCCGCAGCTCGGCCCCAGCCCCGGGCCGGTGCCGCGGAGCCCCGCCTGCCCTGGGCGCTGCTGCCGCCCTCTCCAGCCGTGCCCTGGGGCGGCAGCGAGCGGCGAGGGCCCGGCCCGAGCCCTGCCGGGCCAGGAGGCCGTGTGGGCACAGGGCTGGCAGCGCCGCTGGCAGGGAGCTGTGCCGCTGGGCCTGACAGGCTCTGTGTTCCCAGGGACGGCCGGGCAGTACCTGAGGGGGAGGACCAAAGAGCTCCAGCTCATCTCTGAGGGTGAGTGAG
The DNA here is from genome assembly GCF_048771995.1 of Taeniopygia guttata. Lineage (NCBI taxonomy): Eukaryota > Metazoa > Chordata > Aves > Passeriformes > Estrildidae > Taeniopygia > Taeniopygia guttata. The sequence goes on from NC_133041.1 coordinate 2,011,185, forward strand.
GGCAGCGGGCTGCCAGCGGGGGCTGCCGGGGGAGCTGGGAGCCCTGCCCCGGCTGCGGAGGGCTCTGCTCCCTGTGCGGACCAGGGCCGGCGTGGGCAGAGCACACAGAGGTTTCAGGGCACCTGGGGGATTCGTGGCCAGCAGCTTCGGGCTGATCCAGCTGGTCCCTGCTCCCTTCTGTCCATGGCCAGAGCCGGCTGGGATGGCCCCGGCATAGAGTCTCCTCGGGTCCCCTCAGATGCGGGAACTGACCATGGCTCTGTTCCTCTCTCTTTCAGCCCTTGAAGGCATGGCCAATGACATCAGTGTTGCCGTCGGAAGCCTGGCAATTCAAACGTTGTACGTCCTCCAGGGAACAGAGAGAGCTCCATATTCCATCTTTGGCAACCTGCATGATCGGTTCTGCAGGGCATGGAGGAGACGGCCTCGTCTGTCTGGGCTCGGCTGGCTGCGCTGCTGGAGCTCTGCAGAGAGCTGATCCTAGAGGCTCTGTCTGCTGGGGCCACCTGAACCAGCAGGAATGTTTAATTTCTTCAAGATTGTTCTTTCCTTTTTTTTGTTTTCCTTAAGCATATAAATATAGGATGTGTTATAATAAAAAGACTCCCAGGATCTTTCTTTTGTTCCCCAGGCTCTGCAGGGCCTAGGGGAAGAGGGAGAAAAGGGTTCCTGGGCTCAGCAAGCTGCCCAGGCATGCAGGGTTTTAGAGAAAATGGCCAGAAGCCCCTTGGCCTTTGGTGGTTCTGCTGAAGCCTTTGTGCTGCTGACAGAGCAGATGGGCAGGGGCTGGAGCTGTGGGGATCTCTGTGAGACCGGTGCCTGGAGATGGCCACAAGCCCTGTCCCAGGCAGGAAGCGCCATCTGTGTCCTCCTGCCCGTGTGTTGCTGGCTGGATTGCTGAGGGCTCCCAGGTGCCTCTTGATGGGGCTCCTCTGGAGCTCCTGTGGGGCTGCGGCGCTGCTGCCGGGCAGGTTGGCCGGGCTGGGGGAGACCCTGAGGGGACGGGGCCACAAAAGGATGAGGGGCTGCGGAAGCCCTGACAGGACAAGGCAGTGGGAAGGCACTGGGGGGACGTGTGAGGGAGTGGGTAACGCTGGCTCAGGGAGGAAAGTGGGTTGGAGCCAAAGAGACCACTCACCCCGATGTTCGTGTGGCAAACAGAGCATGTTTATTCTCAGGCCCTTCCTTCTAAGGGCCTTTGAAAAACCCAGTTGGGATGATTTCACTGGTTTCACAGCTTCAGGGGCTGCAGTGGTGTTATGGTTTGATATTGGTATAATGTTAGTGTTTTGTATGAAAATTCAATTTTTTACCGGATGCTGTGAAATGCGATTGGGAATAGAGTAAAGCAGGCTTAAGCTTAATAATAAGAAAAAAATTTTTAAACTCTTACTGTTATGTTATTCTAAGAGGAGGGGGGGGGAAGAAGAAAGAAAACACACATAATTTAACATGAAATCTTTTAAAAGTATTTTTCTTTTCACTACTTAACTTTAATAAATTACAGTGAGACATAATTTGGATTTTAATTAGGTTTCTATTTTTTAGATAATTAATATTTGGTTTATTTGTAGGGAGATAGGAGTTTTTTTGTGTTATAGATTTTTTAAGAAATATAGTTGTTATATTTTGTGGTTTTATGTTAACATATGGCACTGCTTGGAGAAAAAAATTTGCTAGTGGTGACTTTTTCTTTTTTATGTACAGTGCCTTCACTACTAATGTATGGATGGACAGACTGTTTTTAGGATTTTTCTTTTCAAGGATGCTTTGCTAAGAGGGGAAAGAATAACAGTTTAGTTTTTTATTTTTGGGACTAATAGTCTTCTCTATTTTTTCCTGGGGCTGAGGGTCTAAGAATAGCGATTTTCTTCTTTTGTTTTTCTGTGAAGACAGGGGTCACTATTTGTGGTAGATAGGGACAGGCGAACGGAAGATCACGGGATGTGACGGAAAGACAGACCCTTCCCCCTCTCCCTGCCCCACGTTATCTATTAACCCCAGAACATGTAACCACACCTAACCCAGTAATTTTCCACTCCCGACTAACCCCTGAGACCCCACAACCCCCCTCTGACGTAGCAAAGACCCCCGAGACTATTTAAACCCACGAGATGAGATAATAAAGGCTTTTCGACCGTCTGCCACATTGGTGTCTGCGTGCGTCGATTAGCCCGAGTAGCCTGGGCGAGACCAGGCTGCCGTGCTGCCCCCTGAACCAGGTCGCCAGTTGTCCTTTGTGTGGCAACATATCTGGTGCCGAAACCCGGGAAAAATTCGCCCGGCTGACGGGATACACCTGGACAGGAGCAGCGGCCGGAGCGTTCAGACCGTATCTTGGCGCAGGGAGACATCCCGGGACCCGCGAGCGTCATGGACAGTATCGCCAGGGTCGTGAGTGTGAGTTATAAGCAATGGGGTATCGAATTTAAGCTCAAGGACTTTTATCTTGCTATAGTGAGGCTGCTTGAGCTTGGGGCAACCGAAAGCCTAGTGGATGCCATGCATCCGGGAATATGGGAAGAGTGCACAGCCACGCTGGCCGGGAAAACAAAATCCTCAGGCAGTGGCAAGAGCGTTAAGGCATGGGGCAAGGTAGAAAAAACCCCGCGCAGGGCAATAGAAAAGCAAGAGACGCGGAGTGCAGTGCGTATGTGTTTATTAGTTAGACCCGGGCTCGGGACGGAGGCGGAAGCGCAGACCGTCCCTGAAGACGGTCCGCCCGGGAGCGGGGACCCGGGGGGGCCTGGCGCATCACCCCCTTCCTCAGATCAGAGCCCAACCCCCGCCTCGGAAAACCCCCGAAGAACCCCCGCCGCGAAAAACCCCCCAAAAACCCACGCCGCAGAAACCCCCCGAGAAACCGCGGCTTCCCGGTCCGTTCCGCCGCCAGTCCGCGGCCCGCTGCCGGAGGCACAACGGCGCGCAGAGCGTTTCTGGCAGGAGCTGGCAGAAGAAGCCAGAGTCACAGAAACCGCGGCTCAGGTGGAGACACTAACCACGCTTCCACGTTGCCCCTTTGAAAATGGTGCTGGGCGCCGTGGAGAGGGGCGGGGCGCGGGCGGGCCCGGCGCAAAAAGCCGGGAGCTGCGCGGTTTCAGGAATGCGCGTGCGCGGGAGAAAGAGGCGGAGAGCGGCACGGAGCGCGGAGGCAGTCGGCAGCTGCGCCGGGCGCCGCCACCATATAAGGGAGAAACCATCCCCCGCGGGGGGTGCGGCGAGCCCGGGGGGCGGGAGCGGCGCCACCCCCGCGGGGAGGAGCTAGCTCGGAGCCGGACAAAAAGGCGCCGAGCCCCGGAAGTGCGCTGGCATTTGACTTCTGGCGCGGAGCCTGGCGACCGCTCTGCCGGCTCGGATGGGCCGGCGGGGGCTGCCCAGGACTCCAAAACGGAAGAAACGGAACCAGCGCAGTTTAAAACAAAACCGAGTAGAGTTCTAAGCTGCACCGAAAAGCGGTCACAATACGAACCAACCCAGCTTACCAGCTGGAGAAAAAGACCTTTTTGGGGCTGCGGGAGAAAAGGGCGTCTCGCCAAGGAATGCGGGTCCCAGGCCCCGGAGACACGGGACGGGGTGGGGGGAGCATGCGGGCCGCACTCAGCCTCCTCCTACCGCAAATAACAGCGCCTGTGCCGCCGGGTCAGCGGGGGACGCCCCGATAAGGGACCCCTGGGTGGCCCTGGGCATGAAAGTGGGGAGAAAGCCCCCGAAGGTGTGGGGGATGTGCTGCCTCTGTGGCAGTCAGGACCCCCACGTGGTGAGACTCCAGCTTTGGGCAGACACAAGAGCAGACTGCCCGATGTTTCTGCAGGCACTGTGGCCCCGACACCGGCGGTGCAGGGAGGTCCCTCCAATGAACGGGGTGGGAGGGCTGTCCCGAGCTTGGAAAAGCACCCAATTAGTAGCTATAACGCTGCACACAAAGAAGGGGCCAGAACGGACAGTAGCAGTCCACCCCTACATTTTACAAAACTCTCCACCCCTGATAAGAAGGGACATCCTTGCTATGACAGGAGTCAGGATTACAAATTTATAATGAGGGCCACTGCTGCACACCCACTGCTGCCAATCAAACCTGACCCTCAAAACAAAACTAATGAGAAGCTGTGAGTCTTGTTTGCAGGACACGCTCGTGGACTGTCCCCGTAATGCATACACCCCTGCTCCAGAAAGAGATGACAGACCACCAAACCGCCAGACAAAGCCCGAGAGTCCCACGGCAGTGAGACCCGGACATGCACAGTGTCTCTGTGCAATTTTGCTATTAGGGCTTGTGGCCGGGGGGCAAGCTGACCCAGGCCACTACCCTCATCAGCTATTTAGGTGGGTCGTGCAACATCTATCAAGTGACAAGGTGCTCAAAGAAGTCACCACAGTAAATACCCCAAACACAGTCAGTCGCTAAAGCCTTCAAGACCTGCCTTGAAAAAATTACTCAGATTTACCAAACCACCCTTTCCTTAACAAGTCACAAGTTTGTACCTCACTCCAGTGCCTATATCTACGACTACCTCATTTTATATATGATAAGGGGAGGGGAGATGTGGTAGATAGGGACAGGCGAACGGAAGATCACGGGATGTGACGGAAAGAGAGAGACCCTTCCCCCTCTCACTGCCCCACGTTATCTATTAACCCCAGAAGCATGTGACCACACCTGTCCCGAGTAATTTTCCACTCCCGACTAACCCTAGAGACCCCACAACCCCCCTCTGATGTAGCAAAGACCCCCAAGACTATTTAAACCCACGAGATGAGATAATAAAGGCTTTCGATCGTCCACCATACTGGTGTCAGCGTCTTTGTCGATAGCCCGAGCGGTCTGGAGAGGCCAGACCACCGTGCTGCCTCACCTGAACCAGGTCACCAGTTGCCCTTTATAAAGGCAACAGTTCCCTAGCCCAGGTGTTGATAAAGCAGTTCTTGATATGAGTCCCATGGTCTGACTCAATCCTCTCAGGGGTACCATGCCTCCAAAGGACCTGCTTTTCAAGGCCCAGGATGGTGTTACGGGCTGTAGCATGAGACACAGGGTAGCTTTCCAACCATTCAGTGGTGGCTTCTACCATTGTGAGCATGTAGCTCTTGCCTTGGTGTGTCTGGGGCAGTGTGATGTAGTCAATCTGCCAGGCCTCCCTGTCGGAACTCAAAATCTCCCTCAGACATTTTCAGAGGTTCCAGGCCTTGGTCAGAAGCATTTTAGACCCTGGCAAACAGCAGAAAACATCTGTGATTTTGAGTTTGAACCATGGAATGAATTACCAACTTTAAAGGTGGAACAAGCAGTCACAGAGGGTTAGATGGTATAGTAAAAGTAGTCACAAATTAGAGGGTAAAATTTTTTAGTATTGTACAGGGGGGTTTTAACACCTGTACAGGGGGGTTTTACTTTGTACAGGGGGGTCAGGAGTTCTAAGATGGAGGAAAGTGGGCCTGATCCTTTTCTTCCTCCTTCTTCTTCCTTACCTCCGTGTTCTTGGTGATGTTGGCATTTTTCTATTGGTTTAGGCTAGGGACACACTGTTCAACGTAGATGATAGATATTGGCACATTATTGTAAATATAGTACACGTAATTTCTGGTATATAATGTTTGTACCATCCCACTGAGGGGCAGAGCCCCGCACACTGCCCTGCAGGACAGACCTGCGGCAGGGCAGCAGAACATGTTCTAGATAAGCAAAAATAAACAACCTTGAAACCAGCGCAGACGAACTATGGCTTCTTCTTTGGCAACGGGGCAGAAAGACACAGACTTTCTACAATCTCGGAATCACCAATACCCACAGATTCCGACACCTCCCCACACTTGTACTTGGACCACCGCCCACCATACCAGAGGGGCTTCACCCGCTTGGCCTGTTTGATGGTAGCACAGGTCTCAGTCATGGATCACCTGAGAAACACTGTCCATGGTTAGATCCACCCCTTAGTCTCATGCCCCCTTATAGGTGGCATCTCTCCCCTGATGGCCTGAGGCATCATGGGCCCATGGTGCTAGGAACAACCCCCACTTGTGTTCCAAATCAAGGTCTATCTTTGATACCCCTATCTTTGCAGCCTGATCTACCTGCTGATTGTTTTGCTGCTCTTCATTAGCTCTACTTCCGGGTACATGGGCATCTACGTGGCAAACCTTCACAGGTAACTTCTCTACCCGGGTACTCATATCTTTCCACTCTTCAGCAGCCCAAATTGGTTTTCCTCTACGCTGCCAGTGAGCCTCTTTCCACCTCTCTAGCCACCCCCACAGAGCACTGGCTACCATCCATGAATCACTGTAGAGGTAGAATGCTGGCCACTTCTCCTTCTCTGTAATGTCTAGGGCCAGTTGAACGGCTTTAAGTTCAGCAAGCTGGCTTGATCCACCTTCTCCTTCAGTGGCCTCTGCAACTCATTGTGTGGGACTCCATACAGCTGCTTTCCACTTCTGATTAATCCCTATGATGTGACAAGAACCGTCAGTGAATAGAGCCTAACATGTTTCCTCTGCTGGCAGTTGGTTATATGGTGGAGCTTCTTCAGCCTATGTCACTGGTTCTTCTTCTTCATCTGTGACACCAAAACATTCACCTTCGGGCCAATTTGTAATTACTTCCAAAATCCCAGGTGTAAGAGGCAATCTGAAGACCCTCACTCATTTGCCTGCCAATTGCCATGAGAAGGAACTCCCTTCCCCCACTGCAGTTCCGGCTTGGAGAAGGCAACAGTGCAGGTGCAGCCGCTGCACCGTTACGTTCTGTTCCCAACGAGGCCCGGCAAGAACTTGGCAAGGAGTTGGCAAGGGCTTGGCGAAGACCCAGCGTGGACCCAGCACAGAGCGGCCCTCTGCAATTCCTCCTTCACTCTCCACCTTTAAGCTGAATGAACTGCTGGGGTGACTCTGGTGGTCTCTCACTGAAGACCCCTCATCTGCCTCGTTACCACCGTGACAGACGGAGATCAAGAACCCTCTCCCCAAGGACTGAGACTGAGACCCCTACCACAGAGAGTGGTGGTGGGGGGAAATGACATGACCTGTCCTTCTCCAGTAACTTCAATGGACTTATTCATCATTGTGTTTGTTCAGCCTGGATGATTTTCTGTAGATACACCTGTTCCCCCCATAGCAATTTCAATAGACTCTCATTGTTCTGCGTGTTCCCCCCTTTTCCCTCTGTGGACTATAACTGGACCCCTGGGTTAGGTAGGACTTTGGAGACTCTCCCCAGTACAACAAGACGGATCCCCATGGTCCAGACCACTGAGGACCTCACCTGTGTTGGTAGCTATTCCCATCCCCCCTTCTCTCTTTCTCTCTCTCTCTCTCTCCTTTTTATTTCTTTTCTGACCACACTATCACATTTATGGTTTTTGGCCCTTGAAAAAGGTGCATCTGTTGTGATTAAACTGATAGTCCCCTGCTGTTTGTCTTTTGCACTTTGGGATCGGCTAACGAACCATCACGACACCCCGCTATAAGCGGATCGTGACAGAAGGACAGCACGAAGACCCTTGGATATTTGGGATTTTCGAGGCCAAATCCCATTTTTGGCTGTGGACACCTTGTGGAGAAGGGCGGATTTTTCCTCATGAAAGAAAAGCACCAAATCTAAGAGTTTGGGAAGAAGATCAGAGGTGGCCATTGTAGGAGAGGACAGCCAGAGCTGTCCCTCATGGCAGCTTCTGGCTCAGAAGAGCCCTTGGATATTCGGAATTTTGGAGGTAGATTCTCAGTGTTGTCCATGGGCACCTGGACATGAAAGGGGTTTAACTCCACATGCAGTTCTGCAGCCAATCACAACCCCCCCCAAATTTTCATAGCCAATCACAAAAACCCCAGATTTTCACAGCCAATCACAGAAACCTCAAATTTTTGCACCCACCCCATCAAATCCTCACATAAATCCCAAACATGTGCAGCCACCCCATCAACCTGCCCAGAGGGAGGAGCCAAGCATTTCTACCTGGATATAATCTTGAGTTTCTGGAAGAACACCAGAACAGCCTTTTCACTGGATTCCCAGAGGAACAGCTGGGGTTTTCCACTGCCTCTTCAGAGGAAGACTACACCCTTCTACAGGATCACTGCTCCAACAGAACCACAGCTGACACTGCAGGAGGACTGCAGCCACCATTCCAATTAGACTGCTACCAATGCCCTGACCAAAAGGGTGTCAGGTCATATTCTGACTCTGCCAGTGTTGTTTTGCATTACTGCATTGTTTATTTTCTCTTTTTATTTTTTCCCCTAATAAAGAGCTGTTATTCCTGCTCCCATACCTTTGCCTGAAAACCCCGCATCATTTCAAATTTACAACAATTTGGAGGGAGGGGGTTTACAGTTTCCAGTTCAGCGGAGGCTCCTGCCTTCCTTAGCAGACACCTGTCTTCCCAAACCCAGACAGTTGCCATGGCAACCTCTGGCATCCCATTCCCAGGGTCATGGGATCCCAGAAGCACAGAATTGGCTGAGCTGGGAGGGACCCATCGGGATCCTCGAGTCCAACTGCTGGCCCTGCACAGGACACCCCAACACTGCCAGCCTGGGCCTGGCAGCGCTGTCCAAACGCTGCTGGAGCTCAGAGAGCCCTGGAGCTGTGACCCTTCCCTGGGGAGCCTGGGCAGTGCCCCAGCAGCCTCTGGGCAAAAACCTTTCCCCGAGATCCAACCTCAGCCTGCCCCAACTCAGCTGCAGCCGCTCCCTGCACTCCTGTCCCTGGGCACCAGAGTGAAGAGGTTCCCTCAGCCCCAGCCAGGGACCCGCTCCCAAGGCTGCTGCCATGGCCACCAGGGCTGGCACCAGCTGCGATGCTCGGTTTCCATGGGCCGGGCTTCAGGAATGGGTTTCCCCAATTTCCTGCTCCCGCTAAAACCGCGCTGCCTCTCGCTGCCCTCCTGCCTCCCATGGAAAGCACAAAAGGCAAAGATCCTGGGCTGGGATAAGAACAATTTACTGGGAACAGCAACGAGATAAAGAACAAACAGGAACAGAAACAATACTGACAACAGAAGGGATAAGAAAAACTATTTACAGGGAAAATTTCAACATCAGTGACTGTCCCTTCCCGGACATGTATTTCCTCCTGCCAGGAAAGGACACCCTTCTACTCAGGGAGAGAGAGAGAGGGTCCCTTTCCTGCCCCTGGCAATGACCTGAGATAGTTGTGAATGTAATGACAGGGCCATGGCTAGACCCTCATGTTCTTCAATCCCACATCAGGTCATTGGCAGGGGCAGGAGAAGGTACAGGTGTCTTCCCAGCATGGATCACAGAGAACAGGGATCACCAGGGCTCTTCCCATTGTGGGTTCTTCAATGGGGGATGAAGCTGGAGCGGTGCACAAAGCTCCTCTGGCAGTTGGGGCACTCACAGGGCTTCCCTCACTGGTGGCTCCGTTGGTGTTTGGTCAAGGCAGAGCTCCAGGTAAAGCTCTTCCCACACTGGGGACACTTGTAGGGCCTCTCCCCAGTGTGGATGCGCCGGTGGGTGGCGAGGCTGAAGTTGCACTTGAAACCCTTCCCGCAGTCAGGGCAGTGGAAGGGCCTCTCCTCAGTGTGGATCCGCTCGTGCAGGCGGAGACTGGAGCTGGTGTGAAACCTCTTCCCACACTGGGGACACTCGTAGGGCCTCTCCCCAGTGTGGATGCGCTGGTGGATGACAAGTTTGGAGCTGCAGCTGAAGCCCTTCCCACACTCCCCACACTCGTAGGGCCATTCCCCAGTGTGGATCATCTGGTGGCAGATCAGGATGTTGCTCCGCCTGAAGCTCTGCCCACACTCCAAGCACTTGTAGGGCTTCTCCCCATGGTGAACCTGCTCATGGACTTCCAGCTCTGAGCTCTGGCTGGAGCTCTCTCCACCATCCTGGCACAGGGTGGGTCTTTTCTCCTCGGAGCACCCTGGGCTGGGTTTGCAGCCCCTCCTCCTGTGGGATCTCCAGGGCTTTTCCTCCCCGTTGGATTCCTGTGCCCTGGAGTTGCTCAAAATGGTCTCTTCCATGAGGTTCTGCCGTGGGGATTTGTCCTCCCTGCTCTCCAACCTCAGCTCCTTGTCTGGGAAGGACGGACAAGGAGAGGATGGGATTTGCCTTCGTGCCAGAGGGAAGGGGAAGGAGGACGGTGTCATCAGGGGCTTGTCCTGCAGCCAGGGGCCGTACTGGGCTGGGAGATGGAGCAGGAGAGAGGGGGAAAGGGGCACTGACTACCTCCTCACCTGCCTGGGTGACCCGGGGAATCTTCCTCTTTCTTGCAGCCTCCCTCTCCATCCAGCCAAGCTTTGGGAATAAGAAGTCCTGGATTGGGGAAAACAATGTATGGGCACATTGGGTCAGGGGAGTCCTACTGCCCAAGTCCATCTCTAAAAGTCACCGGTCATCTGGTAACCATTAAAGCCTCGAAAACAGCAAGATTTAGACCCTCAAAATATATTAAAAACGAAGATTCAGCAAAACCCAAACCCTGAGTTTCCCCTTTCTGGCCTCTCCACTTTGGGCTCCTGGAGACCCCCACCCTGTCTGGGTTGCTGCGGGCCAAGTTTGCATTGGTGCTCCCCCTCTCTGGGCTGCTGGGGCTCCTGGCAATGCCACAGGTTCCCCTTCTCTGGGCTCACCACTTTGGCATCACAGGCGTCCCAGGGGTCAGCACTGTCCGGGGTCCCTGTTTCAGGGTCCCGGGGTATCCATGGGTGCCCCCTGTCCATGCTCCCAACACCTCCAGGCTTCTGGAACAGCCCAGCTCTCGTATTGCCCGTCTGAGCTCCCCCCATTGCCGGTTTCCCTGCCAGCCCTGCCGGCACCGAGCGATCCCCACGCGGCTCCGGGCTGACAGCGCAGCCCCTGGGCCGGGCAGAGCCAGCCCCAGCACGGGGGGACCCTGCACCCTCCGCTCCCTGGGCAGCCGCGCCCAGCCCCGGGCACAGAGCTCCGGCAGCCCCCGCCGCCCCCTGCCCGGGGACCCTCGGGGACCCCCGCAGCCGGGGCTGCCTCTGAGCGGCCGCCCGGGGCTCGGCCCCGAGCACAGAGCTCTGCCCGGGGGCTCCCGGCCCCAGCGCCGGCTGCGGGCCCGGCCGGCCGCTCCCGGCTCGCACAGCCCGCCCGGGGCCGCCAACAAAACATCGCAACCACAAATCCACAAACCAACCCTGCCCCGCTGTGCTCCTGCGCCTTCCCAGGGACCCCAACCCCGCGGCAATGGCCCCGCACCGGGACAAAAAGCTGCTCCAGCCCAGCCCTCGGCACCCCCGCCTGCGGCTCGTCCCTGGCACACAGATCCCGGCAGCTGTCCCATTGCCGCAGTGCGGCTCTGGAGCAGGGAGGCTCTGCGGGACCCCCGGGCTGTGCCCCCTCCCAGCCCTGCCCGCCCCGCACCTGCAGCCGGGGCTCTCTCGCTGCTCCCGCTCCTGCACAGCCCCGCTCTCCTTTCCTTGTCCCCCTAGGCTCTCCTCTGGGGCTCAGGGAACACCCGGCAATGGAAAGGAATCCATTTTGCTGCTCCCTAGCCAAGCCACAACTGAAACTTTGTTCCTTTTGCCTCGCTGCACAGGCCCCCAGGGCGTTTTCTGCACCCAGTCCCAGCCCCCAGCGCTTCTGAAGCCGCTCCCTGCAAATGTCCTGGAGCTGCCAGGGCCCTGTCCTTGCTGTCACCTGCTGGGGCTGGCCAGGAACAGAGCTCCTGGGCTTGCATGTCCAGCTGCTGGGCAGCCAGAACTGAGGGATCTGCAGCGGACTGAATGCCAAAACTGGAAGATGAGCCTCTCTCCTGGGGAAATCTTCCCCTCCTGGGCCAGCCCGAGGCAATGCTGCCATTCCCTCCTGCTGCTGCTGCTGCTGCTGCTGCTGGGGCACTCGGGGCTCTGGCTGAGCAGCAAAGGTGACCCTGAGCCAGGAGCTTTCCTTGGCTGCAGCAAAGCCTCGGCACGCAAAGCCCTTCCTGGCGCTGTGCCCTGTGCCAGGAGGGATTTTGCCAGCAGAGCTGACCCCAAATTTCTTCTCCCAGGCAGCTTTAGGACACGCGACACGGAGCAGCCAGAGCCCACTCTCAGCTGTGCGCTGTCCTCCAGAAGAATCCTGTGTGTGAAGCAGCCTGGGAACAGGGTTCAGTGTCAGAGAAGGGGAACTCAGAGCCCTTTTCTTCCCTCTGGCCTGAGGCTCTGCATTGCCAATGGCCCTGCAGCTGCCAAAGGGGCCTTTTTGGCTCAGCTGAGAACAGTTCTGCTGAGAGCCTGTCCCAAACCTGCTTTTCCTGCAAATGTACCCAATTAATCCTCATTTCTTGCAGCCCCAGGTCTTGCGTGAGTGCCGATGTTACAAGTCAAAGATGGAACAACTCTGCTGGTTGGGAGTTCTCTTTCTCTTGTTTTTATATTTTGTTTGTTTGGTTTTTTTGTTCCGTATTTTGTTTTGGTTTGTTTGGGGTTTTTTTGGTGTTTTTTTTTTTGTTTGTTTGTTTGTTGGGAGATTTATTGGGAGGTGGTTTTTTTTAATTTTAATATGGTTTTGTTTGCGGGGTTATTTTTGTTTTTTTTTATCAATTCCCTCTGTCACCTCTGGGCAGAGCTCTGTAACTGTGTCTGACACTTGTCTGTCACCATTGGGGTGTCACAGACAGGGGAACACTGGGGCTGTCACCGCTGGGGTGTCACAGACAGGGGAACGCTGGGGCTGTCACTGCTGGGGTGTCACAGACAGGGAACGCTGGGGCTGTCACCGCTGGGGTGTCACAGACAGGGAACGCTGGGGCTCTCACCGCTCCTGCCCTGTCCCCAACAGCTCTGCCAGCGCCTCAAGGGGACACAAAGGCTGAGCCAAAGGGTGAGAATTGCAGAAGGGGCTGAGCTGGGAGGGACCCATTGGGATCATCGAGTCACAGAATCACAGAATCACAGAATTACTGGGTTGGAAGAGACCTTCAAGATCATTGAGTCTAACCCATGCCCTACCACCACCTCAACTAAACCACAGCACCGAGTGCCACATCCAATCTTTTTTTAAACACATCCAGGGAAGGTGACTCTACCACCTCCCCGGGCAAACCAATCCAATACTTTATCAGCCTTTCTGTAAAAAACTTTTTCCTACTATTCAACCTGTATTTCCCTTGGTGCAGCTGAAGACTGTGTCCTCTGGTTCTGTCAGTTGTTGCCTGGAAAAAGAGACCGACCCCCAGGTGACTACAGCCACCTTTCAGGAAATTGCAGAGGGTTATAAGGTCACCTCTGAGTCTCCTTTTCTCCAGGCTAAACAACCCCAGCTCCCTCAGTCATTCCTCACAGGGCTTGTGTTCCCAGCCCCTCACCAGCCTTGTTGCCCTTCTCTGGACGCCCTCAAGCGTCTCCATGTCCTTCCCACATGGAGGGGCCAGAACTGGACACAGCACTCGAGGTGCGGCCTCACCAGTGCCAAGTACAAGGGGAGAATGACCTCCCTGCTCCTGCTGGCCACCCTGTTCCTGACACAGGCCAGGAGCCATTGGCCTCCTTGGCCACCAGGGCACATTGCTGGCTCATGTTCAGCCGCTGTTGGCCAGGAGCCCCAGATCCCTCTCTGCCTGGGCACAGACCAGCACACCGTCCCCAGCCTATAGCATTGCAGGGGTTTATTGTGGCCAAAATGCAGGACTTGGCACTTGGACTTGTTAAACTTCAACTTACTGGACTCTGCCCATCCCTCCGACCGCTCCAGGTCTCCCTGCAGAGCCCTCCTACCTTCCAACAGATGGACACATGCTCCCAGCTTAGTGTCAGCTGCAGATTTCCTAATGAAGGACTCAATCCCCTCCTCCATGTGGTCAATAAAAACATGGAACAGAGCTGGCCCAGCACAGAGCCCTGAGGGACCCCACTGGTGCCTGTCCCCAGCTGGATGCAGCACCGCTCACCACCACTCTCTGGGCCCGTCCGTCCAGCCAGATCTGGAGCCAGCAAAGACTGCTCCTGTCCCAGCCGTGGGCTGCAGCTTTTCCAGGAGTGTGCTGTGGGAGGCAGTGCCAAACTCCTGGTGCTGGCTGCAGGAGATGCCCAGCACAGGCTGCCTCTGTCCGCTCAGTGCCAGCCTGTCTCCCCAGGCCAGCACAGCAGCCCTGGGCAGGGCACAGAGGGGCCTGGCCAGAGCTGGTGCCTGCAGCAGCAGCTGCCTCTGCATTCCTCCCAGCAGGCACAGAAACGGCTGCTGCTGTGTGCTTTTATAGGATTTCACTGTGTTTTAGTACATGAGTTAGGAGTTTAATGCTAGCAAGTTTCGGTTGGTATTGTTCCTTGTGCCCCCCATTCCTTCCCCTCACAATGGTTTCTCCCAGGTTGTTCACTCCTGAGCTTTCCCGCCACTCAGCTGTCCCTCAGAGTGCCAATCTCCCTGTTCCTCCCCTCTTACCCTTAAATAGATGTGTCAATCCAGGTTGTGCTGCCCACCTCCCTGTCTGTCATCGCAGCCACCCCCATTTGGTTCTGGAAGGTTCCCTGTGTCACCCATGTTCTTATAGTTGGTTGGTCCCCGAGGCTTCTCCCCTCCCCTGTCTTTTCCCCACTGGTTGTAAATCCAAGATGTAATTCTCCTGTAATCTGTCTCCACTGGTATCCCATGTTGCCGCCCCATGGTCCTGCCCTTGGCATTGCCCATCCCCACATGCCAGTGCCCATCCCGGGAAGAGCCCTGAGCAATGAGGGAGGGACAGGATCTGCCTTGCCAGGGGCTGGGGCTCAGGCCTGGGCCCTTTGCATTCCTGAAACACATCCCCACCATTTCCCTCATCCCAGCGCTGGCACTCAGAGCAGCTGAGGAATGGAGTCACACCCAGGGGTGTCCCCAGGGCTCAGCACTGGGGCCAGGTCAGTGAAATCTCTTTATTGCTGGTCTGGACGAGGCCATCGAGGGCACCCTCAGGCAGTTCCAGGTGAGCCCAGGCTGGGTGGGAGTGTGGCTGTGCTGGAGGGCAGGAAGCTCTGCAGAGGGATCTGGACAGGCTGGAGCCATGGGCCCAGGACATGGGATGAGGTTCACCAAGGCCAAGGGCCGGGTCCTGCCCTGGGCTCACAGCCACCCCAAATCCCTGGCTGTGCCCTGCCCCTGATCCCCCAGCCTGTCCTGTTTCCTTCATCCCTGCATTGCCAGGGACTTTCTGGGACAAGGGAGCTCTGCTCTGGGGATGGAGGGAGCTCCAAGTGCCACCACTGGAGTGGGAACCACAACTCATCAGGTTTGTGTCCTTTGGGGGTCAGGAACTGGTGAGACTCAGAGGCACAGAAAGTTTCTCTTCATTGCCCACAGACCATAATTGAACAGGAAACAATTTAATAACAATCACACTCTTCCCTGAGCTACGTGCAACATCCCAGCAGCACTGATGAGTCCAGCATCCACAAGTGATTTCCATGCTAGAATGAATTTCAGACAAACGTGGTTCTCTGATAGATATATGCACAATTAAGTTCTTGTATCAGGATGCTCATCCTGGAGTGGGCAAAACAGCTCAAACAATTCCTGATTTTCAAAGCTCTCAGTGGTTGATGGAGAAGGGAGGTCAGGCTCTTTTTGGTGTTGAGGAAGTGCTGAAACCAGCCTGACTCATTTCATCTCCTCCTGGCCTGGCTGATCTCCCCTCTTTCCCGTTCCACCCATTGGCTTTTCTCTCCCACCAGGTGCCCTGGTGAAGAGCCTGGCTCTGTGTTCTCCATCCCCTCCTCGCTGGCACTGCCAGGCTGCGATGAGGAGCCCCTCAGCCTTCCCTGCTCCGGGCTGGACAAGCCCAGCTCCCTCAGCCTCTGCTCACAGCCCAAGGGCTCCAGCCCCACCTTGGAGGCCCTTCCCTAACCCTGCTCCAGCTGCCAGACATCTTTTCTGCCCTGGGGAACCCAACCCAGGCCACAGGGACCTGGATAATCCATGTCCTTGATGTCCTGGTCACACAGCCCTGGCCCCTTGTCCCCATGTCAGGCTCTGGGGTGGATCCTATGGAACATCCTTTGGTGGAGGCTGTGGCTCCAGGTGGATCAGGGGGATGCCGGGGGACAGGGATCCTGCTGGGCATGGACAGCATTGGACTTGTTGGGAGAAACTGTGAGGGGGAGGTGGGGCGGAGTGACCAACCCAGTGACCTCACAGAGCCCTCCTGGGATGTCACACAGCCCCTCTGAGATGTCACAGCCCATTCTGTAGTGTCACACAGCTGGTCTCTGATGTCACAGACAATTCTGTGATGTCACAGCCTGCTCTGAGATGTCACAGCCCATTCTCTAGTGTCACACAGCTGGTCTCTGATGTCACAGACAATTCTGTGATGTCACAGCCTGCTCTGAGATGTCACAGCCCATTCTCTAGTGTCACACAGCTGGTCTCTGATGTCACAGACAATTCTGTGATGTCACAGCCTGCTCTGAGATATCACAGCCCATTCTGTAGTGTCACACAGCTGGTCTCTGATGTCATAGTCTGCCCATTGATGTCACAGCCAGCTCTGATGTTACAGGGACAGTCTAGGATGCCATCACTGCTTGACGACCTCATATAACCCAGTCTGTGATGTCACAGCCCGCTCTGTGACCTCATGTTACCAGATGATAAATTGTCTCCACCAGCTGAGCTGACACCTGGAGCTTGTTCTCCAAAACCCCAGGCCTATGGAAACCACACAACGCCCACTGGAATATTGGGGTCCACGACCACCAGGGACCACCAGAGAGACCCCCAGGACAGAAGAAGGCATGCAAAAGGGGAGGAGAAATATGTTAATGATTCTGGGGAAATGACTATCAGATGTGTGTTTAGTCCAGCACAATCAGTGAATATATGTGCCAAATACAGAATATGAACAGAAACTTTCCTGCACTCAGCATGCTCAGCTTTGGGAGGAGCGATCCCCCGTGCATCCAGCTGAATAAAGAATGCTGCTTCTTAATGCTGCACTGGTGTTAAGGAGTTTTCTGTTTCACCGAATTTTTGGTAACACTCCACTCCCAAAGAAAGCTCTGTCTCCTGCTGCTCACAAACAGAGAAGGGCTGGTGGCAGATGTGGGGGTCGGAGGCTGCCTGGGGCACGGTGACCATGAAATAATCAAGTTTTCAATGATCTATGAAAGAAGGAGGGGCAGCAACAAAACTTCCACACTGGAAATAGGAAGGGCAGACTTTGGCCTGTTTAGGATGCTGATTTAGGGAGTCTCGAATCATGTACTGATTTTTTTTAAGGGAAACAGCCCTTGAAAACCAAGGGCTCCAGGGAGGATGGACACATTTCTAGAAAGTAATCTTAAGGAGGAAGGAGCAGCCTGTCCCAGTGGGGCAAAGGATGAGCTGGTGAGGAAAATGACTGGCCTGGCTGCCCATGGAGCTTTTGTGGGAACTTGGGAAAAAAGGACTGGTGATGCAGGAAGTGTTTAAGGATGTTGTTAGGTTATGCAGAAAGAAAAAGAGAGAGATGAAAGCTTAATTAGAACTTAACCAGGCAGCTTCTGTAAAATGACTAAATAATGTTTTTATTAAAAAATTTACAGCAAAAGGAGGGAGGCTAACCTCTAGTCTTTATTGGAAACAGTGCAGAACATAGTAACTAAAGATAAGGAAAAGGCTGAGCTACTTAACATCTTGTTTGTCTCAATTTTCAACATATGGACAGGTTGCCCTCGGGACGAGAGATCTCCTGAGCTGGTAGGTGGGCACAGGGAGCAGAACAGCCCCCTGTAATCCAGGAGGAAGCAGCTGCTGACCTGCTGAGCCACTCAGATGCTCACAGGTGTATGGGAGGGGATGGGATCCATCCTAGGGGGATGAGGGAGCTGGTGGATGAGCTCCCCAAGCTGCTCCCCACCATTTACCATCAGTCCTGGCTCACCAGGGAGGTCCCAGAGCACTGGAGGTGCCAGTGTGAGCCCATCCCCAGGAAGGGCTGGAAGGAGGATCTGGGGAACTCCAGGCCTGTCAGCCTGACCTCGGTGCCCGGCAAGGTTATGGAACAGATCACCTTGAGTGCCACCACAGGGCACCCACAGGATGGCCGAGGGGTCAGAGCCAGCCAGCGTGGATTTAGTGGGGCAGGTCCTGCCTGAGCACCCTGATCTCCTTTTATAACCAGGTGACCCACCTGTGGATGTGGGAAAGGCTGTGGATGTGTCCATCTGGACTTCAGCAAAGCCTTTGACACTGTCTGTGACAGCATTCCCTGGAAAAGCTGCAGCCCACGGCTTGGGCAGGTTCCCTCCTGGCTGGGAGATGGAAGAGCTGGCTGGAGGCTGGCCCAGAGAGGGGTGGGGATGGTGCTGCACCCAGCTGGTGTCCAGTCCCTGGTGCTGTCCCCAGGGATCTGTGTTGGGCCCAGTCCTGTTTAACATCTTCACCGATGATCTGGGTGAGGGGATCGAGCCCACCATCCCCAAATTTGCAGGTGACACCAAGCTGGGTGTGAGTGTGGATCTGCTGGAGGGCAGCACAAGGAGACACAGCCTTCAGCTGCACCAGGGGAGGTTTAGGCTGGACAAGAGGAAGAAGTTCTTCACAGAAAGGGTGAGTGGGCATTGAAATGGGCAGGCCAGGGGGGAGGTGGCAGAGTCACTGTCCCTCTCCAGTGGCACTCAGTGGCATGTCTGGGTGACAAGGCGGTATTAGGGCATTGGTTGGACTTGATGATCCCAAAGGTCTTTTCCAGCCTATTTGATTCTGTCATTCTGTGATGACTGGGACACTCTGGGGCCATTGTGACCCTGCAGGGCCTCGTGGAACTAAGAGGACCATGGTGACACTGTGCAGCCCCATAGAACCAGGGCTCCATTGGGTGCTCTGGGGCCAAATGGAACCAGGGAGTCCCCGTGACACTGGGTCCTGGTGGAACCACAGAGGCCATTGTGACACTGCGGGGCCTCGTGTGACCGAGGGGTTTCACCATTGTGACACTGCAAAACCAAGGAGAGCATTGGGAGAGTCCAGGGCCCAGTGGAACCAAGGGGCCGTTCTGACACTGCCAGGCCTCATGGAACCCTGGGGACATTGTGACACTGCAGGACCTTGTGTAACCAAGGGGCCACTGTGACACTCTGGGGCCTCAAGGAATCTGGAAGGCCACTGTGACACTGTGTAGGCTCATGGAAACAAGGAGTCCATTGTGACACTGAGGGCATTTGTGGAACCACGGAGAGCATTGTGACAGTGTGGGACCTCATGTGACCATGGGGCCTTTGTGACACCCTAGGGCCCCATGGAACCAAGGGGCCACTGTGAAACTGCGGCACCAACGAGAACATTGTGACACTGTGAAGCCCCATGGAACCAAGGAGTCCATTGCCACATTTTGGGGTCCTATGGAACCAAGGAGTCCATTGTCACATTTTGGCCCATGGAACCAAGGAGCCCAGTGTGACAGTGCAGGGCCTGGTGTAACCAAAGGGACATTGTGACACTGAGGGCCCCTTGGAACAAAGGACATCTTTGCAGATGACACCAAGGTGGATGTGAGTGTTGATCTGCTGGAGGGAAGGAGGGCTCTGCAGAGGGTCCTGGACAGGCTGGATCCAGGGCCCAAATCCAACAAGGTGAGGTTTAACAAGTCCAAGTGCCGGGTCCTGCACTTTGGCCACAACCCCTGCAGCACCACAGGCTGGGGACAGAGGGGCTGGACATGAGCCAGGCAGAAAGGGACCTGCAGGGACTGATGGACAGCAGGCTGGACATGAGCCAGGCAGAAAGGGACCTGCAGGAACTGATGGGACAGCAGGCTGGACAGCAGCCAGGCAGAAAGGGACCTGCAGGGACTGATGGACAGCAGGCTGGACATGAGCCAGCCGTGTGCCCAGGTGGCCAAGAAGGCCAATGGCTCCTGGCCTGGATCAGGAATGGTGTGGCCAGCAGGAGCAGAGCTGCTGTGCCAGCACTGATCTGCCCCCAGCTCTGCACACAGACATTGCTGCTGCAGCTCCAGAGAAGGCAACAAAAGAGCATCTCTGCAGAAAACTCTGCTGGGAGATCCTTTAGATCCTGGAAAGCCACCAAGAGCACAGACCCTAATTGACACAGTCTGGGGCCACAGGGAAGGTGGAGAGAAAAAGGATGAGAAATGGCACAATCAATGACATTTCCTTGTGGACAACATTATAATGTAAAACAAAGAAAAAGAACCTCCAAATGGAAAAGAACAAGAAGTATCAAAGATGACTTTTAGTACAAGTGATTTGCAGAAATTGGCCAGCAGTTTAATGTTCCTGAAAGCATCCAGTCATCAGTGTCCACACTGCAGCCTTGAGCTCCTGGTTCCTCAGGCTGTAGATGAGGGGGTTCAGGGCTGGAGGCACCACCGAGTACAGAACTGACAGGGCCAGATCCAGGGATGGGGAGGACATGGAGGGAGACTTCAGGTGAGCAAACACTGCAGTGCTGAGGAACAGAGAGACCACGGCCAGGTGAGGGAGGCAGGTGGAAAAGGCTTTGTGCCGTCCCTGCTCAGAGGGGATCCTCAGTACGACCCTGAAGATCTGCACATAGGAGAAAACAATGAACACAAAACAACACAACGATGAACTGACAGTAACCACAAGAACCCAATGTTCCCTGAGGTAAGATTTGGAGCAGGAGAGTTTGAGGATCTGGGGAATTTCACAGAAGAACTGGCCCAGGGCATTGCCATGGCACAGGGGCAGGGAAAATGTATTGGCTGTGAGCATGAGAGCATTGAGAAAGGCACTGGCCCAGGCAGCTGCTGCCATGTGGGCACAAGCTCTGCTGCCCAGGAGGGTCCCGTAGTGCAGGGGTTTGCAGATGGACACGTAGCGGTCGTAGCACATGATGGTCAGGAGGAAATACTCTGCTGACATGAAGATCAGAAGGAAAAAGAGCTGAGCAGCACATCCTGTGTAGGAGATGTCCCTGGTGTCCCAGAGGGAATTGTGCAGGGCTTTGGGGACAGTGGTGCAGATGGAGCCCAGGTCGCTGAGGGCCAGGTGGAGCAGGAAGAAGAACATGGGCGTGTGCAGGTGGTGGCCGCAGGCTACGGCGCTGATGATGAGGCCGTTGCCCAGGAGGGCAGCCAGGGAGATGCCCAGGAAGAGGCAGAAGTGCAGGAGCTGCAGCTGCTGCGTGTCTGCCAGTGCCAGCAGGAGGAAGTGGCTGATGGAGCTGCTGTTGGACATTTGCTGTGGCTGCACATGGGCACCTGTTCATGGAGAAAGGACAGGGACAAGTCAGGAGAGGCTGCTTGGAGCCAAACGTGAGCCATTCCCTGTAGACTGTCCTGCTGGGACGCACCTACCCTTGTTCCTGCTCTGGGAAAACCGTTGGCTGCAATCAGAGCACGATCACACTCCCAGCTCACCCTGGGATAAACCAGACCCTGCCCAGAGCAGAGGGATCGCTGAATGTCTCAGCCTCTCCAAAGGTCTCTGGGCAAGGTCTCAGCACCCCCTTGTTCCAAGGACACTCACGGCTCGTTTGGCCAGCCCAGCAGCATTTCCTCAGCTGTGTCAGCTCTGCACTTCCCCGTGGGACATTCAGGGAGCTCCCAGAGGCTCTGGCACAGATCTGCACCCAGGAGGGCAGCTCAGAGCTGGGAAGGGCACAGCAAGGAGATCCCAGGCTGTGCCCATGGGGGGATCTCAGGGAGGGGCTCAGCTCATTCCCCTTTCCCATGGACTGCTTTGCCCATAGCCCCACAGGTCCCAGGGAAGCTTGGACACCCCATTCCCATGGACACCCCTGCCTAGCAGGAATGCCAAGAGCAGTGCCTGACTCAGCTGCTGCAAATTCCAGAGTCACCCTGAGAGCCCCAGATAACAGTGACAATATCAGGGGAGTGCAGAAACAAGAGAAGATGTTGTGGTGCTGTGCCTGAGAGGGCAGAGACAGCTGGGCACTCAGGACAGTGTTCCCGTGCCCAGCTGTGCCCGGCACCTCCCACACACCAACAGTGCCCTCCTGCCCCGGCAGTGCTCTGTTCAGCCCCCTCTGCTTCCCTGAGCATTTCCCTGGGCCTGGACATCCCCTCCTGAGAGGTGCCTTGTCCCTGCCAGCGCTCACAGAGCCCATCCCACCCTGTGTGCCCTCGGCCCGGCCCTACAGAAACCTGCCTGTGTGCAGGGCCCTGGCTGGGGCAGGCTCTGTGTGCAGCTGGGCAAGGGCAGCTCAGGAGAGCCCTGCTGGGCCCTGCAGAGGTGATGCTGCTGCTGTCCAGGGCTGAGGAGTGGCTGAAGGCCCTTTGGGAGGCTCCCAGCAGAGAGACTGACCACCCAAAGTCACAGTTCTGGAGTCTCTGTAAATGTTCAAGCATGACTTTGATGACCCTGTGTGTCCCTTTCAACTCAGAATGTTCTGTCATTCTGGGATTAAAATTCCTGTTCTGCTTCTCTCATCCCACTGTTGTCTATAATAAAAAGAGAAAAAACCCCTTGCAACAGTGTTAGAACAGTAAAGTAAAAACCAGACTGCGGCTTCCGGGGGTCACTTGCGGCTGTCCCCCGTCCCTCCCCGGCCCCCCGGGACCCCTTCGGCTCGCTGTCCCCTCAGGGGACCGGGGTTTGCCGCGGTCCCGCTGCACTGGGCTCACCAGGCAGCGGCTGGGTTTGCACGGTCCGAGCGGCGGTGCGCCTCGGTCGCCGCAAGGAGTCGAGATAAAGAGACAAAGAGAGGTCAGTTGTGTGCAGTCCAGAGAGATTGTATTGCCTGAACGGTTGCAGGGACAAAAGACCCTGGTGTTGCAGCATTTTTGAGAGAAAGAGGACATGAGTTATGAGATTTGAGCTACTCCAGTCTAGGCCTCAGATTTGGGCCTTGCAAGGCCTTCAAGCCTCTGACACAGTTAGAAATTCAGAGCTTGTGGCACAGATAGAAATAGTCTTAAGGTGTGATGGGGACCACTGGGCTGTCTGGGTGTGAATTAGTACAGCTTTCATAGTGTAAGGTGTAGGCTGTTTTAAGGAAAAGGTAAACAATGTTAGCTTGCCAATCAGATTGTTTTTTTTTTTTTGTAAACTATGTAGAAGCTTATATAAACTACCATCTTATCTTGAATAAATGGAGAATGTTTGATTAACCACATTGGTTCAGATCTGCGTTTGTCTTGTCCAGCTTTCCGTTTTCCTGAGATTCCCTGGCTTTTCCCTGGGCTACTGCCCAGATACAGTTTTATACAGCAAAATTAAGAGATAAGGTCTAAACAATAGAGACAGTGTCCAGCATGGGCTCATCAGAACCACCCCAGGGGTCGGGTCCAATGGGAACTGCTCAGGGGTGGGGAAAAAGGGGTTTACAGAAAAATGCTGAAGCAAAACTTTCCCGAAACAATGGGGGATACATAAATGTTTCTTTTCCTCAGTTTCCCATTCCCAAGGCCTTTCTAAAACCCTTTTCCCCACACTACCGCGCCAGCGCGATAGCAACACCAGACCTTTCTTGGAAGCTTCCAGGTGTCCCAGTGGGAATGGGGCACACTCAGCCCCTGATTTCAACAATTTATTAAGGTTGATTATTTAGGATATTTAACCGGAACATCCAATAGGAGATTCAGTTTCCCCAGTTACACGCCCCTGGCTCAACCCGTTGGAGTAAGTCCAGGGCCTTCTTTGTCCCAGTTTTTGTTATCACTGCTCACATTCACTCACTCTGGCTGCTCTGCACAAGAGATAAGCACAGAATGTACTCACAGGGTCTGTGGGCATTGGGATGTTCCAGCTTTAGGAGATCACTGCAGGAGCTGCAGCTGCATTGTCCTGCAGCCAGAGGTTCCTGTGCCAAGGGCTGGCAGTGATTCTGCCCCAGGCACTTCTCAGCCCCTTCCCAGCCCTGACTGATTGAAGCTCTCTGTGCCTCTGTGCTGTGCCCGGGCTGGCTGCAGGCAGTGCCCCAGCCCTGCTGGGCTGGGAGAAGAGCTGCTCAGAAAGAGAAATGTGCTTTTGAAGCTCTGCTTGGTTACCAGGATCACCCTCTGTGCCAGGAGCCCGGCCCAGCTCAGCAGCACAGACACAGCACAAGGACTTTAATGACCCTCTGGGGCTTTGTGCTCAGGCCCTGAACATCAGGCCCTGAGAGGGAGCTGCAGAAACCTCTCCAGAACTCCAAGTCAGACTCCAACTCCAAAGTTTCTCTGACTTTTAATGGGTCCCACTGAGGGACATGACTGAGAAAGTGTCCCCAGGCCCCAGGCAGAGCAGAGAACTGGAGGCACTGATGACAGGTGGGGACAAAGAGAAGCCAAAGTCTTGGTGCCCTGGGGCACAGCAGGGTCTGTGCCACCAAGGGCTGTGAGGAGACACCTTGTCCTGAGGCCATGGGGCCTCCTGGCACAGCCCCAGCCAGGCTGGGCACTGTCACCCCTTTGTCCTGCCCTCAGCATCCCCCCCTAGCCCACATCCCAGTGGCCTCAAGGATCTGCTGGAAGGAGTCCCTGGGGAGCCTTGGTCAGGAATGGCCCTGGGGGCTCCTTCATGCTCCCAGGGACTGCAGGTTGTTCAAAGGACTTTGGGCTTTCCTTTTGCCTTGGAGTCTCTGAGAGCTTTCTGCAATCACGGCCTCCAATCATCTACTTTAATTAGTCCCTGGAGAGGCTTTGTCAGGAGCAACACTCACTGGGGCTCATTAATGCTTCAAGGTACTTCAGTTCTTTTAAGGTACTTGGTGTTTCCCTTTTGATCCAGACTCAGTGAGAGGTTTGTGCAATCATGGCCCCAATTATCTGCTTTAATGAGTCCCTTGAGAGATTTGTACTGACACTCAGTGGAGCTCATTAATGCTTTGAGATACTCAAGGTTTTTAAGGTACTTTGGACTTTCCTTTCCACACTGAGAGGTTTTTGTGCCATTTTGAGTCTCTGAGAGGTTTTTGTGCCATCTCAGCCTCCAGTTCTCTCGTCCAAGGAGTCCATGAGGAGCCTGTGTTGGGGATGGACCTCAGTGGGACCCATTCATGCTTTGAGACTCCAACCACTTTGGGGCTTTCTTTTGACTTTGAGTCCTGGAAAGGTTTGTGCAATCTCCTCTCAGACCCTGAGGTTTCAGGGCTCAGCTCCAAATGCAACACGGGGCTCATTAGGATCAAGCAAGTCCTGACAAACCATGGCTCTGCCGTGATTTCCCTCTTGTCTGAGGCAATTAATCAGGAAGTTTCTGTAGTGATTTTTGTTCATAATTTTAAGATATCTTGGCCAATGCATCAATTAGTGGGGTGGGTTCAGTGTTGGCTAATTACCAGTGCACTCACTAGAATATACTTACTCATTTCCTGCTCTGAGGTTGGATTAGGAGAAAGGAAAAGTTTGCTTAAAACTTTAAATGGGTGTAAAGAAAAGTTTATTAACAGTAACTAAAAGAAAGAGTAATAGGAATCAGACAATTTTTTTCAGAACACTTCCTCTCTCCATACAACCTGACAATGTAAAGAGAAAAAACCTAAAATTTTCAGTCAGTTCACTACCTCTAGAATAGTCTTGCTTCAGTTAACTTAGCAGGAGTAGTTCCTCTTGTTAACGTTATTGACACTTCTCCACAAGAAAACAGTTATCTCATGGCTTTTCATTTCCACGAACAGCAGCTGCCCAGAAAAATCTGTAATTGTCAAGTCCCTCTCATTTTTTTCACAGCTTTTCCCACAGCTGTGTTTATGGGCCATGTTAACTTATGGGGTATTAGTTTCAAGATCAGCTATTTAAGAGCAAAGGTTCTCTTCATCTATGTCTGAAATCATCTTCATCTCTGGGAACAGAGGTCTTCCTCTTCTCTCCCTGGGGGCACAGGGTCTCATCACTCTTTTTTTTTCTTTTCAAACTTCTTATGGGATCACAGCTACTGCAACATTTGCTTACTTTAGCATGGAGGCCTTTGCTGAAACAAGTCATCTCCCCATACTTTTCAATGCATTATAGGGAAAAAGAGAGTCTGATGTATCAATGACATCCTTCTCCATAGCTTTACCAGAGGATTTCAGCCCCAGAATCAAGGCATCTCCTCACCCCTCCTATGTGGGACTCAACAACCTCTTCACTGACCTCAGTGGGTTCATGTTGCTCCTCTGTGTGCCTGCCCTGTGTCCTTTTCTCTCACTGG
Organism: Taeniopygia guttata; assembly: GCF_048771995.1. Lineage (NCBI taxonomy): Eukaryota > Metazoa > Chordata > Aves > Passeriformes > Estrildidae > Taeniopygia > Taeniopygia guttata. The sequence continues at coordinate 2,037,164 of NC_133041.1, forward strand.
AGGCAGGATGGCAGCACTGGCAGAGTCAATATCTGCCCGGGGCTGCAGATGGTTCCGTGAGCCCGGCCGGGCTCGGTCCTTGCGGCCGGAGCTGTTTTCCCATGGAGGTTTCTGCAGCGGCTGCGCTGGGGCTGTGTCAGGCTGGGCCGCGCTGGGGCAGGGCCAGGATCTCAGCAGCCAGGCCAGAGCCCAGCAGCAGCACGGCCGGGGCCGATGGCTTCTCCTCCCCTGCCCGCTGGCTGCGGGCGAAGCCCAAGGGCGGCAGAGCCTCGGCCGAGCCGGCCCGGCCCGGGGCTGCTCCTGGGGCCCGGCGGATCCCGGCTGGGCCCGGGCTGGCGGCGGGGCAGGGCTCGGCAGCGGCCAGATGTCAGCACCCGCAGCCACGGCCCGGCCTCGGCCCCGCGGCCTCCCCTGCCCTGCCCGGCAGCCGATGGGGCCTGGCGGCTCCCTGGGAAGGGGCCCGGCCCCACGGCAGGAGCCGCCCGGCCCCACGGCCGAGACGGGGCTGGGCCGGCCTTGGCACCTCTTTGGGGCCGGAGGGGAGAGAGACCCAGCCAGGCTTTCTCATCTTCAACTTGGGTCTGCACAGAGGCGTCTGCAGTTTGCTTAGTGGTTTAACAGATTGTCAGCTCTCAAAGCTAATTACTGACTGTTTTTTTTGTCAGACATGGAAGAAACTGCTAGCAGCTTCTCTCAGGACATCACTTCTGTGATGCAAAACCACCACAGCAGCACAGAGCACAGAGCTCCTTTGTCCATAAACAGTGGTCATGTGCCCGAGGCCTCAGAACCCCTCCTTGGGAGATCTCTGGGCCCTCTCCAAGGTGTTTTCAAATGAAAACATTCAGCTCAGAGTCTAAGAAAATCACCAGAGGACAGGGCCAGCCTGACCTGCCTGTCCCGTCTACTTTTGTCTGGGAGCAAGTCTTGGATATACAGAATTTGGGAGGCCAAATTCTAATTTTGGCCATGGACCCTGGACATGAAGACCAATTCTTTTCCATAGGAATGAAGGAACAGAGCCCCAGTGCTTCAGGGGCAGATGAGAGGTGACCACCAGAGGCAAAGGCCAGCTAGAGCTGGCAGGTTATTTTCTGGGAGATACTCTTGCACACAGGAAAATTTTTAGGCAGAGTGTCAGTTTTGGCAATAGGCATCAGAAAAGGTGGAGAGTTCTTTTCCACAGCAAGGAAAGCACGGAGCCCCTGTGCTCCAGGAGCCTTGATGGTACTGGCAGATTTGGGCTGGAAGCAACCCTTGGGTATAGGGAAATTGGGAGGTGGAACCCCAGTTTTGGCCATTTCTGTGTAGATAAGAAGGAGGGCTCTTTTGCATAGGAAGGAAAACACAGAGCCTCAGTGTTTCAAACGCAGATGAGAGGCAGCCCCCAAGGGGCCAAGGGCAGCCAGACCTGTCTCTCCTGGCTGATTTCACTTGGGAGCAATCCTCGGATGTATGGAGTTTTGGAGGTGGAGTCCCAGTTTTGGCGATGACAGGATGAATGATTTTTGCCTATAGGAAAGAGAAGAGTAAAGTCCAAGTGTTCTGGATGAGAGGTGATCACCCTTAGGCCAAGCCAGCCAGACCTGTCTCTCCTAGCACCTTTCATCCAGGGGCTGTCCTTGGACATAGGGCATTTTGGAGGGGGAATCTCAGTTTTGGCTGTGGGTGCCTGGACAGGAAGATGAATTCTTTTCATTAGGAAGGAAAGCACAGAGGCCCAGTGTTTCACAGGCAGATGAGTGCCAGCCCTCAGAAAGCCAAGGCCAGCCAGACTTGTCTCCCCTGGCAGCTTTTGTCTGGGAGCTATCCTTAGATATAGAGAATTTTGGAGGCAGATCCTCAATTTTGGCCATGGGTGCCTGGTTGAGATAGATGTTTTTTCTCATAAGAAAGAAAAGCACATGGTCCCATGTTTGAAAGGCAGATTTGAGGTGGCCCCTGGGTGGCCAAGGAAGCCAGACCTGTCTGTCCTGGCAGATTTCATCTGGAAACAATCCTTGCAATATAAGGACATTTGGAGAAGAAATCCCGGGTTTGGCCCTGGGCCCCTGGAGGAGAAGGACAGTTCTCTCTCATAGGAATGAAAGCCCAGAGCTCCAGTGCTTCAGGGGCAGATGAGAAGCAGCCCTCGACATGCCAAGGTCAGCCAGACCTGTCAGGTGGTCCCCAGGAGGCCCAGACAGCCAGACCTGTCCATGTTCCCTTGGTTTCGTGGGACCCCACAGTGTCGCAATGGTCTCCTTGGTTCCATGAGGCTCCATAGTGTCACCGTGGTGTCCTTGGACCCACATTGTCACAACTGACCCACAGTTCCATGAGGTTCTGTAGTGCCACTGCAGCAGTCAGAGGCCCTGCAAGGCCTCCCTGGTGGTCACTCACCTAAGATAAGAAATGCCTGAGTCACAGTGACTGGAGCAAAGAAGCCCCTCTTCCACATTCAGACCCTTCTTATCTCTCTGTAAGGCTGTAGCTCCTCAAACCTGGCAATTGGACAATTTCTGACACCCCAGTACCCTATAAAAACACCCATTTCTGCCTAGTTTGGCAGAAGAACTGACACCACATCCCTTCAGAGGAGCTGGCAATAAAGGACATCGCTGTGGAACCGCATACAGCCTTCTCCTCTCTCTATCCCTGTGTGTCTGCCAGAGGCACTTGTGAGCACAGAGCGAAATCACTGAGAGCTGAACTCACAGAGCTGAAATCACTCCAGAGGTGCTCGCTAAGTTGCCTGTGGCTGGGAGCTGAGCCGAGGGACCCAGACAGGCTGAGCCTGACAGCGCAGCGCTATCCGGACACCCACGGCAGCGGCAGCCCGGGGGTCAGATGGACCCCTGGGACCCCAGGCTGCATTATGTGGCCACCCGAAGGAGCACTGGCATCCTGGCACCCCTGAGAGCAGCATTCCTCGTGAATTGTCACTGCCTCAGCCGGCTATGACCCCTTGAAGCTAACTTCTCTGTTATAGAAGAAGTTTTCTGAAGAGGCGTCCAACAAACCTGCACATCGCCATCTGGGACGAGGTCCTCAGCAGTTGGACAGCAGAGCACCTAAGCAGCAGTTCCTTGTCCCACATTCGGTTGAAGAAGTGTAAGTTTAAACCAGCCTTTTTGCACGCTTTTATTTTGGGTCTCTTTTTTGTTGTTTTTTTTCTTTTTTCTTTTTTTTTTCTTTTTACTGCTGGGGGGGGGGGGGGGGGGGCTATACTGAAATGGGACCAAAATCTAGTAATCTAGTAAATTAAAATGATCCCAGAACGAGAGAGACTTATATTTCCAAATCCTACAAATCCTTTCTGCTAACAGCTTTTCTTTCTCTAAAGGCAATCTTTCAAAAACTAACTTGAAAAAATTTATAACGTGGATTCTTGCCCTGTTTCCAGACATTAACACACACATGATCGATTCAGAATCTTTTTGGGACACAGTAGGGACAAGAATATACAGTTTCCAAATTAATGAAAACTTTTCTGTAACTAAGTTTCGACCTCTATTTCATTCAACTACTAAAGCAGTCGAAAAGACAAATCTCTGCAGCTTCCTTCTGCTGTGGAAATTCCACCCTTATCTTTCTCAACAGACACTGTCCCTTCAAATGCTAATTTGCCAGATAACATTGCTCTCTCAGTCCCTGGGACGGGGAACACAGACATTGTACCACGCCACCCACCCGCGGGGTCCGTGGAGCCCACCCATCCCTCGCTCCCCTCGGACGCGGCGAGCGCGGATTCCGCTCCCCGGTCCCGCAACACGCGGCGCGCTGCGCGCCCCGTGCCCCGCTCAGTGTTGGGCTGTACCTGTGTCGGTTTCCATCGGGAACGCCCTGCCTCACCCCAAAACCTCCGCGCAGCCCCCGTGACTCCCCCAGCCCTGCAGCCGTGCCTCCCAGCCCCGCTGCGGCTCTCCCCAGCCCGCTCCCATCCCTGCCTGCCTGCCCGCCGCAGCCCCGCCGTGATGGCAGCAGCTCCCCCAGCCCCGCCGCCTCCTCTGCCCCGCTCCTCCCTTGCCCTCATCCCCAAGCGCTGCACCCACCCACCCACCCTCAGCGCCCCCCGAGCGGCACCTCCGAGACCCCCACGGGGGCACCCCACTTCCCCACGCACCTCAGCCCTGCGCAGGCTGTGCCACAGTGGCGCTGCCATTGCCGCTCCACTGCTGCCTCCCTCTAGCCAAGCCCAGCCAGCTGCCCCCTCACACTCTGTCCAGCCCCCCACACCCCTGCCAACCCTCGCTCCAACACGCCCAACAAAGCGTAGTGCACCTCCTGCTCGCTCTCACTCCTCCTCTGAGCACAGTGAGTCCGACTCTGACACAGAGGACATTGATCCATGGGCTCTAATCAAAATGGAAGCGACTCGGGCAGGGGATTGGGAACTAGCTCAGAGAATTTCTGCCTTCCCAGCAGTTTATATAAAGGGGAAAAGAGGTGGGGTCACCACTAAAACAACGTGGGAACCTAACACAAATAAAGAACTGGTACAACTACGAAATATAGCCAAAGAACATGGGAGAAGTTCACATAATTTTAGAAATTTTCTGGAAGCTCTCTTTTCAGCACATATTTTGATACCTTACGATGTTAAAAACATTGCCCACTGCCTTCTTTCCCCGGCAGAATATATGCTATGGGAAAGACATTGGAAAAGACAATTAAAAACATTATCAGGCACCTATGCTCAAGATGGAAATAGGCCAGATTTTACAGTCCAGCAGCTGGCTGGAGAAGGACCCTGTGACCAAGCTAACACTTTGCCTCAAGAGCAGTACAAGACTTGGCTATTGCAGCAAAACCTCCCTGCTCCTCACCCAGATGACTCTACCCCTACCCAACACTTCTCTAGTATTAAACAAGAAGTAGATGAAAGCTTTATCAAGTTTATAGACAGAACTAAAGATGCTCTGGAAAAACAGATAGAGAGCACAAAGGCAAGAAAAGAACTGTTGTGCCAGCTTGCCTTATCAAATGCAAATGAACAATGTAAAACAATTCTGAGGGCCCTACCCTTGGGTACAGAACCCACCATAGAGCAAATGGTGGAAAGCTGTACACGTCATCTGTCCTCTGAAAACACAGTGGCCCAAGCAGTAGCTAAGGGTATTGCAGAAGGAGTTTCTGGTGCAGTTGCAGCAATAACTTCCAAAGACCAGGCCTGCTGCTATCACTGTGGGGAATTTGGACATTTTATAAAGGACTGTCCAGACAGGTCACCTACCCAAAACCTCCGTAACATCTACCAAGGACCCCAGAACCAGCAGCGCTACCAGCAGCGTTTGGGAAACTTCCAGCAGAGCGCAGCCAGGCCCCGCGCAAAGACAACAAACCAAAAGCCACCCAGATCCAGCCATGCATCATCCCAGGAGATCCCAGGCCATATGGATCCAACCCACGGAGCGATACAGATGGGAACACGGCGCCAGTTGGTAACTGCTCTGTCTATTGACTTTAATAATAAGGATGTTTATCGTGTTCCCACAGGCAAGCATGGGCTTCTTTTGACATTTTAATTATAGGTGTCCATAGCCCAGAGGAAATCTTTGTTGTTCTCAAGGTACAAACAGTGCACCCAGGACAAGAAATCTCGGTCCAGCTGTGCTGTACGGACTCACCATTTTTCCTTTCACGAGGAATTCTGATCGCACAAGCCTTTCTGCTCCCAAAGAATCACAGGGAACAGCTTCCTCTCAACCCTACAGCAATGTGGGCACAAGTTGTGGGACCAAGTGCGATCTGTCCTACAGATGAGGGAAGATCCACCTCCCAGGGATGCTGGACACTGGTGTGGACGTGACCATCATTGCTCGCTCAGAATGGCCGGCACACTGGGAACTACAACCAGTAGCAGGAATGATTTCAGGGATTGGTGGAGCCACAGTGTCCATGCAAAGCAAGCACAACATCCTCGTCGAAGGGCCTGAAGGCAGGCTGGCAACCATCTGCCCATTTGTGGTAAGAGCCCCCATCACCCTTTGGGGCAGGGATGTTCTATCCCAATGGGGAGTTTTCCTATGTATTCCCAGTCAGGATTTCTGACTGGGGCCACTGAGGAGCACACACTACCAGATACCCCTTGGCTCACGTGGAAACGCCAAGACCCAGACTGGGTTGACCAATGGCCCCTCTCTAAAGTAAAACTGCATGCACTACAAGCCCTTGTGGAAGAACAGCTCGCCAAAGGTCACATCGTCGAGACCACCAGCCCTTGGAACTCTCCAGTCTTCTTATTGCAAAAACCTGGAATGGACAGGTGGAGGCTCCTCCACAACCTTCACAAAATCAATGAGATCATCGAGGACATGGGCCCCCTCCAGCCTGGCCTGCCTTCACCATCGATGCTGCCTCAAGACTGGACACTTGCCATCATAGATATTAAGAAGTGTTTCTTTAGCATTCCGCTGCACCCCCAGGACACTCCATGGTTTGCTTTCTCTGTTCCCTCTCTTAACAGAGAGGCTCCACTCAAAAGATACCATTGGTTGTATCTTCCCCAGGGATTGAAAGTCTCGCCTACTATATGCCAGTGGTACGTTGCTCACATCCTGTCTCCTGTTCAGAACCTATTTCCAGATGCAATCATCCACCACTACATGGATGATATCCTGGTCTGTACATCAGGAAAAAACTTACTTAGATAAAGCAGTTAAAAAGACAATTGAAACCATAGAAAAGTCAGGATTCGAGATCCATGGTGACAAAATACCCAACCCATGGGCTTATCTTGGATTCCAGATCCAGGAAAGGACCAGCAGCTCGCCATCCACGATGGCCCAAAAACCCTGAGAGACTTACATAATCTGTGCAGATCCATCAGCTGGGTACATCCCCTCCTAGAAATTACAACAGAGGACCTCGCTCCCCTGTTCACCCTTCTCCATGGCAACGAGGACCTAGACTCTCCACGCCTGCTCACAACAGAAGCCCAAGACACCATCACCAAGGTCCAGGAAGCCCTGTCTGCACGCCAAGCCCATCACTTCGAGCCCAAGCTGCCTTTCCAGTTCATTATTCTGGGAAAAGCACCCCGGTTCTACGGACTGATTATCCAATGGGATCTTCAACTCCGAGACCCTCTATTGATACTGCAATGGATCTTTACAAACAACAAACTTTCAAAGACAATTACCACCTTCCAAGAAATCATGGGACATTTAAGAAAATAAGCCAGAACTTGCCTCTGCTCCCTTGCTGGGTGTGAGTTCACATGCATATACTTGCCACTGACCACTGGAGACCTGGAGCATTTGCTCCAGACCAATGAAAACCTCCAATTTGTCTTAGACAGCTATACAGGCCAAATTTCCATCCATATCCCAAAACATGAACTTTTTAATGCTGTCTTCAATCTGATCCCAAAATTAGTCCAAAGTAAAACACCTCTCAAAGCTCTAACAATTTTTACAGAGGGCTCAGGGCCATCCCACAAGTCCGTAATGACTTGGAAGGACCCTAAGACCCAAAATCGGAAATCTGACATCCAAATAGTGGAGGGGTCTCCACAGATTGCACAGTTAGCAGCTCCTGTCAGAGCCTTTGAGAAATTCAAAGACAAACCCTTTAATCTGGTCACAGATTTGGCGTATGTCGCAGGTATAGCTATGAAAGCAGAACACGCTCTTCTCAAAGAGGTTTCCAATCCAAAGTTACACAAATTTATTTTGTCATTAACATGCTCAATCTCTCACAGAAAGCAACCTTACCATACAATGCATGTGAGGTCACACACCGATCTGCCAGGTTTCATCACAGAAGGGAACAGGAAAGCGGACGCATTTGCCATGGCAATAGAAACTGCCAACGTCCCTGACATCTTTGCCCAGGCAAAGTTGTCACACCCATTTTACTATCAAAATGTACCTGCCCTCACCAGAATGTTCAAGCTTTCAAAAGATCAAGCAAAAGCTATTGTGGCCACATGCTTGAACTGTCAAAATTACCAGATACCATCTATGGGGACAGGAGCCAATCCCCGAGGACTGAAAGCTGCCAGCTGTGGCAGACAGACGTAACTCATTTCCCACCTTTTGGAAGGTCAAAATACGTACACATATCGGTCGACATGTTTTCAGGAGCAATATTTGCATCAGCTCATCCAGGAGAAACTACACAGCACACCATAAAGCACTTCCTCCTTGCATTTGCTACTCTGGGAGTACCAAAACAAATCAAAACAGACAATGAACCTGCCTATACCTCTTGAAAGTTAAGAGAGTTTTTCAGTGAATGTGGAATAGAACACAAAAAAAGGCATACCAGCAAATCCCAAAGGACAATCAATTGTGGAAAGGACACATCAAACCCTCGAAGAGTCCTCAATCAGCAGCGAAGAGAAATAAAAATCATATCTCCAGTTGAGAGACTTTCCAAGGCTCTCTACATTATCATCTTCCTCAATTGTACAACATCAGAGCATGACCCGCCAATACTTTGCCACTTTGCAAACACCACCCAAGCAAAGCTCACTGAGAAACCACCAGTGCTAGTGAAGGACACAGAAACACATCAAATTTCTGGGCCTTTCCAGTTGATTACTTGGGGTAAAGGGTATGCATGCATCTGGTCCAAGATGGTACCCAGGAAAAAACATAAAACCATACCTAGGCAATGCAAACACTACTCCCACAAACAGTGACAAGATCTCCCCTGAGTCAAACACAAGACCTCCTGAAAATCAGACGACTTCTGCCTGAATATTCCCTATCAGAAGCCCCAGCCTTGTCCAAAGATGAAAATTGTCTCCGTTGGTGCTGTCCTCACTGCTGCCTGGATGCTCCTCACCGTACCGTGTGCCTTCGGCTGGATTAGCCCACAGCCTAGCCACAATATTTGGGTAACCCTAGCGAAAACATTAAAACAGGATAACACATACGTATCCATGGGAAGCATTGATAACCCACTTCCCACATGTTTGGTAGGGATTCCATTCTTTGCAGATGACTGGCCAGTCTATAATTCAGAGCTGTTTCGCACCACAGGTGAGAGACCCAACCTGGCAGATACTTGGGACAAGTGGACAAAAATGTTGCCCAATGCTCAAGAGGAACCCCAAGAACTGGACCTGCTGGGGTGCTCCAAGGCAACATACTGTGTCAAATTTTACTTTAGACATCCAAAGAACAATTGGCCAGAAATTGACCAGACAAAAAATACATACAGAAAAGACAGATCACCCATTTACAAAGCCTATAACTATCCGGATTGGTGCAATTACACCTCTCGGGTGATCTCTGTAGCCTCTCTCCACCCCAAAGTATTACCCAAGGGAACGTTTCTCATCTGTGGTGACCGAGTATGGGCTGGGATCCCCTCCTGTCTTCAGGGAGGTCCCTGTAGCCTTGGAAAACTTTCTATCCTCACTCCAAATATTACCGTGTTACATAATCGGAAAAAAGAAAGTGAATTAAAACACCACAAAAGATTCTACACAGAATTTGATGAAAATTGAGATTCAAAATTATATGATTGGAACTAACCAAAAAAGATTGCAGTCTCCCTGTTCCTACCCTGGGTAGCTGCAGCTAAAGCCCTTGGTGAAATAAATCACTTCGGGTGTTGGCTCAGTAAGCAAGCCAATGCTACCTCTGCCACCCTAAGCGATCTTTTAAAGGAAGAAGAAACCATGAGACATGCATCACTTCAAAATCGAGCAGTGATTGACTTCCTACTGCTAGCCCACGGACATGGCTGCCAAGACTTTGAAGGGATGCATTACTTCAATCTCTCTTCACGCTTGGAATCCATCTGCGCACACATCCAGAGACTGAAGGAACTTGTGAAGGACTTAAAGTAGAAAGCAACCCAGACTGGGTCAATGACCTTTTCGGTCAGAGGGGATTAATGGGATGGGGTACATCTTTGGCTAAGGGAATTTTGTGGATTTTCATTGTAATTGTCATTGTGTTAGCTATGTTCTCATGCCTTGTCCCCTGTTTCAAAAGAACTATAGGGCACGCCTTTTTCCTAAATACAGAAATTGGAGTTGTAGCAGTCAGAGGCCCTGCAAGGCCTCCCTGGCAGTCACCTAAGATAAGAAATGCCTAAGTCACAGTGACTGGAGCAAAGAAGCCCCTCTTCCACATTCAGACCCTTCTTATCTCTCTGTAAGGCTGTAGCTCCTCAAACCTGGCAATTGGACAATTTCCAACACCCCAGTACCCTATAAAAACACCCATTTCTGCCTACTTTGGCAGAAGAGCTGTCCCTGCATCCCTTCAGAGGAGCTGGCAATAAAGGACATCACTGTGGAACCACATACAGCCTTCTCCTCTCTCTATCCCTGTGTGTCTGCCAGAGGCACTTGTGAGCACAGAGCGAAATCACTGAGAGCTGAACTCACAGAGCTGAAATCACTCCAGAGGTGCTCGCTAAGTTGCCTGTGGCTGGGAGCTGAGCCGAGGGACCCAGACAGGCTGAGCCTGACAGCGCAGCGCTATCGGGACACCCACGGCAGCGGCAGCCCGGGGGTCAGATGGACCCCTGGGACCCCGGGCAGCATTAACCAGGAGTGACTGGGATCACAGAGGAACCATAAAGGAAGTTACTGGAATAATACTGGGACTATGTGGGAGTGACTGGAACCATACTGGGAGTGACTGGAATCATATTGGGTGACTTGGAGTGACTGGGACCTTGCTGGGGGCAAATGGTACCGTAATGGGAGTAACTGGGTTCATACTGGGATCATACTGGAAAGGACTGGAACCATACTGGGAGTGCCTTGAACTATTATAGGGGTGAATGGGAGCATCTGGGAACATGCTGGGATCATGCTGGGATCACACTGGGAGTGACTGGGATGGTACTGGGATCACACTGAGTGTAACTGGAAGTGACTGGGACTATACTGGAGGTGACTGGGAGCCACAGGGCCCATGCTGGGAGTGGCCTGGGGGGAGCTGGGGGAACTGGGGGAACTGGCCCAGCTGGGGCTCAAGGCTTTTCTCCCTCAGAACTGCCCCAAGTCCTGCTGCCACCCCCAGCCCCACAGAGCAGAGGGACAGGGGAGAGCTGAGGGACAGACGACAGGGACAGGGCACAGCCAGGGAACACGGCCTGGCCGAGGGACACTGAGCCCCAGCACTTTGGGCTGTTGCCCTTGGGCTCCCAGCACAGGCCCAGGGGCAGAATCCCCTCCAGAAACTGCTGTTTGCTCTCAGCTCTGCTCTGGAACATTCCCCAGGAGCCCCTGCAGTGGCTGCAGCCCAGCCGGGTGCCCAGGGCCACCAAAGCCGCTCCAGCAGTGCCCGCCTGCACACAGCTGGAAACCCCCTGCACTGTGTGGAGACCTGGAAACAAGGAGAGAACGGACCCATGGAGACATGTCTCAGCCCCAGGGAGCCCCTTGGAGCTCCCTGGATTCCCATCCCAGCCCCACAGATCCCCCCCATCCCCAGAGATCCCATCCCAGCCCCTCAGAGTCCTCCATTCCCACAGATCCCAGCCCAGCCCCCGGCTCTCCCCACTGCCCCTGCTCTGGTTGTACCGGCCCAATCTCCAGGTCACAGTCGGCCACGGGCCAGTTCCCGTCCTTGAGCTGGGTCTGGCTGTCCCAAAATCCCAGCTCTGGCTGTCCCAATATCCCAGCTCTGGCTGTCCCAATATCCCAGCTCTGGCTGTCCCAATATCCCAGCTCTGGCTATCCCAATATTCCAGCTCTGGCTATCCCAATATCCCAGCTCTGGCTGTCCCAATATCCCAGCTCTGACTGTCCCAATATCCTGGCTCTGCCTATCCCAATATCCCTGCTTCTGCCTATCACATTATCCCAGCTCTGGCTGTCCCAATATCCCAGCTCTGGCTATCCCAATATCCCAGCTCTGGCTGTCCCAGTATCCCAGCTCTGGCTATCCCAATATCCCTGCTTCTGCCTATCCCAATATCCCAGCTCTGGCTGTCCCAATATCCTGGCTCTGGCTAATGCAATATCCCAGCTCTGGCTAATGCAATATCCCAGCTCTGGCTGTCCCAATATCCCAGCTCTGGCTATCCCAATATCCCAGCTCTGGCTGTCCCAATATCCCAGCTCTGGCTATCCCAATATCCCAGCTCTGGCTTTCCCAATATCCCAGCTCTGGCTATCCCAATATCCCAGCTCTGGCTGTCCCAATATCCCAGCTCTGGCTGTCCCAGTATCCCAGCTCTGGCTGTCCCAATATCCCGGCTCTGGCTGTCCCAATATCTCAGCTCTGGCTGTCCCAGTATCTCAGCTCTGGCTGTCCCAGTATCCCAGCTCTGGCTATCCCAATATCCCAGCTCTGGCTATTGCAATATCCTGGCTCTGGCTATCCCAATATCCCAGCTCTGGCTGTCCCAGTATCCAGGCTCTGGCTGTCCCAATATCCCGGCTCTGGCTGTCCCAATATCCCACCTCTGGCTATCCCAATATCCCAGCTCTGGCTATTGCAATATCCTGGCTCTGGCTATCCCAATATCCCAGCTCTGGCTGTCCCAATATCCAGGCTCTGGCTATCCCAATATCCCAGTTCTGGCTATCCCAATATCCCAGCTCTGGCTATCCCAATATCCCAGCTCAGCTCCCACCCCCATCCCCGGTGTCTGTGCCTCCATCCAGCCCCGCTCGCTGCCACAGCGCTCACAGGGGGTCCCGTCCACGTCCCCCACAATCCAGGACTGGACGACCCCCGGGCCGGGCTCCGACAGCGCCACTTCCAGGAACTGCAGGGAGTGGAGAACTGGGGGGACACGGAGATTTGGGGGAGCTGAGGGGGCTGAAAGTGAGAGTTTGGGGATCCAGGGGGGTCCACAGGCCGAGGAAAGGGGAGACATGAAGAGCAGGCAGAGCTGGGAAGGAGGTTCATGGGCTCAGAGCCAAGAAAAGGGGGTGCAGGGACTGGGAGAGCTGGGATGGGGTGTCCAGGGAATCCTGTGCCCGGGAAAGGGGGTGCCAGGGCTCTTGAGTGTGAGGAAAGGAGGGGCTGGGGGCTGGGAAAGGCAGGAATGGGGATCCAAGGTGTTCCAGGTGTCCCAGGTTCAGGCACACAGCAAGTGTGGAGGCTGGGAGCCGTGGGATGGCCGGGAAAAGGGGAGCAGGGGGTCCTGATGTCCGGAAATGGGGGATTCAGGGGGGTTCCTGTGCAGGATAAGGGTGATGTAGTCAATCTGCCAGGCCTCCCCTCACTTGTACTTGGACCACCGCCCACCATACCAGAGGGGCTTCACCCGCTTGGCCTGTTTGATGGTAGCACAGGTCTCAGTCATGGATCACCTGAGAAACACTGTCCATGGTTAGATCCACCCCTCAGTCTCATGCCCCCTTATAGGTGGCATCTCTACCCTGATGGCCTGAGGCCTCATGGGCCCATGGTGCTAGGAACAACCCCCACCTGTGTTCCAAATCAAGGTCTACCTTTGATACCCCTATCTTTGCAGCCTGATCTACCTGCTGATTGTTTTGCTACTCTTCATTAGCTCTACTTCTGGGTACATGGGCATCTACGTGGCAAACCTTCACAGGTAACTTCTCTACGCGGGTACTCATATCTTTCCACTCTTCAGCAGCCCAAATTGGTTTTCCTCTACGCTGCCAGTGAGCCTCTTTCCACCTCTCTAGCCACCCCCACAGAGCACTGGCTACCATCCATGAATCACTGTAGAGGTAGAGCGTTGGCCACTTCTCCCTTTCTGCAATGTCTAGGGCCAGTTGAACGGCTTTGAGTTCAGCAAGCTGGCTTGATCCACCTTCTATTTCAGTGGCCTCTGCAACCCATTGTGTGGGACTCCATACAGCTGCTTTCCACTTCTGATTAATCCCTACGATGTGACAAGAACCGTCAGTGAATAGAGCCTAACATGTTTCCTCTGCTGGCAGTTGGTTATATGGTGGAGCTTCTTCAGCCTATGTCACTGGTTCTTCTTCATCAGTGACACCAAAACTTTCACCTTCGGGCCAATTTGTAACTACTTCCAAAATCCCAGGGCAATTCAGTTTACCAATATGGGTGTGTTGTGTGACGAGAGCAATCCACTTGCTCCATGTAGCTCTGGTTGCATGGTGGGTGGAGGGAACCTTTGCTTTGAACATCCAGCCCAGTACTGGTAGTCGGGGTGCTAGGAGGAGTTGTGCTTCTGTACCAATCACCTCTGAGGTGGCCTGGACTCCCTCGTAGCTGGTCAAGATTTCCTTCTCTGCTGGGGTGTAGTTGGCTTCAGACCCTCTGTAGCTCTGACTCCAAAATCCCAGTGGTTGGCCTCGAGTCTCATCAAGCACATTCTGCCAAAGGCTTCAGGACAGACCATGGTGCCTGGCTGCAGAGTAGAGCACGTTCTTCACATCTGGTCCTGTCCTGACTGGGCCAAGAGCTACTGCATGAGCAATTTCCTGCTTTATCTGGGTGAAAGCTTTCTGCTGTACAGGCCCCAGTGGAAATCGTTTTTCTTGTGGGTGACCAGGTAGAGAGGGCTCACAATCTGGCTGTACTTGGCAATGTGCATTCTCCAAAACCCTGTAGCATCTCGGAAAGCTTCTGTTTCCATCTTGCTGGTCAGTGGAGACATCACATTGATCTTGTTGATGACTGTTGGGGTGTGTTTTTAGTTCCCCCCTATTCTGGTTTCTTCCTCTCCCCCTCTTTATGTTACACGGTCAGTCCCTCCTTCTCCTCCTCCCCCTTTCGCCTGTCAGTCTTCCCTTGCCCCATAACCTTCCACTGAGTCATTCCCCATACCCCACCCCAGGGCTTGTCTGTCACCCTGAGGCCTCTCCCTTCTATCCAGAACCTTCCAGCCAGGGCCTCAGGGGACAGGCTGATCCCTGGGGACCCCTCCTTCCCTCTCACCTTATTGGATCCCTCCCTTGATTGTCATTCCCTTCACCACTCCCCGGTTTTTCCCCGTTGGCCCACGGTTGTTCCCTCCCCATGTCGACACCCCCTGTTATAATCCCTTGCTGGCTGTGACCCTCTGCCTTTTGGGGCATACCCTATTCATGCTAAGGTGGGTCTCGTCGACCACCAATAAACTTGGAGTTGTGGTACCCCCTTAAGGACAACTCCCGCGTCTTTGTCCTCGTCGCAGAGGGTCCCTCTCAGGTCTGGTGCAGCAGGACTCGCAGGTCACACCCCTCGCCCGCGGTGGCCATAGGGGGTGGCCTTCGTTGTCCAGTGTGCCTAACATCGGGCTAGCTGCTGACCACCGGAGGCACCGCGACAGATGACCTCAGTGGGAATCTGACCCCGTCCATCTTGACACTTTACTCCCAGGAATTGGATCTCTTGGGCAGGTCCCTTTGACTTTGCTCTTCTTGATGGCAAAGCTGGCTTCCAGCAGAATCTGAATGATCCTCTTTCCTTTCACAAATACTTCCATTGCCGTGTTCCCCCACACGATGATGCCATCGATGTACTGCAGGTGCTCCGAAGCGTCACCCTTTTCCAGTGCAGCCTGGACCAGTCCATGGCAGATGGTGGAGCTGTGCTTCCACCCTGGGGCAGTCGGTTCCAGGTGTACTGCACGGCCCTCCAGGTAAAAGCAAACTGAGGCCTGCCTTTTGCTGCCAGAGCAATGGAGAAAAACACATTGGCAATGTCAATAGTGGCGTACCACTTTGCTGCCTTGGACTCCAGCTCATGCTGGAGTTCCAGCATGTCCAGCACAGCAGCGCTCAGCAGTGGAGTCACTTCATTCAAGTCCACAGTCAATGTCCACTGTCTGTCAGACAAGTGGGGCTCGCACAGGCCAAGTGTGGCTGTTGAAGGGTGAGTGGGCCTTACTGACCACCCCTTGGCTCTCCAGCTCACGGATCATTCTGTGGATGGGGATCACAGTACCTTGATTTGTCTGACACTGCCGGTAGTGCACTGTCGAAGTGGGAATTGGTACTTGTTGCTCTTCCACCCTCAGGAGTCCTACTGGAGATGGGTTTTCTGATATTCCAGGCAAGGTGTTCAACTGCTTAATGTCCTCTGCCTCTGCAGCAGCTATGCCAAAAGCCCACCTGCGTCCCTTTGGGTTTCTGTAACAGCCGTTCTGGAGGAAGTCTATGCCCAGAATACACGGGGCCTCTGGGCCGGTCACAATGGATGTTTCTGCCGCTCCTTCCCAGTCAGGCTCACCTCGGCTCCCACCAGGGCCAATTGCTGTGATCCCCCGTCACCCCAGCAATGGAAACAGGTTCTGCCCCTACATGTCCTGATGGCATTAGGGTACACTGCACACCAGTATCAGCTAAGGCTTCATAGTTCTGTGGCTCTGATGTGCCAGGCCATCGGATCCACACCATCCAGAAGATCCGGTTTCCCCGTGCCTCTCCCTGGCTAGAGGCAGAGCCCTTCTAACCCTGGTTATTATTTCTTTCCTGGGCATACATGGTAGAGGTACCTTCAAGGGGATCTGACAGATCATACCTGGGAGCTTGGTCATGTGAAGCTGAGGCTGCCTTCCCTTTACTGGAATTCCCTTGGTTAGTGTTTCCCTCCTTGAGTGGATGTGACCACGCTGCCAGGACAGAAGTGGGTTTCCCATCCCACCTTCCTATGTCTTCCCCATGGTCACACAGAAAGAATCACAGGCCAGCCCGTGGGCTGTACCCTCTCTCTCTAGCTGGAGGATGTTGGGCTCTAACTTCAAGGCCTGTGACTCGCATGGGTGCTTCACTGATCTTCCTCACTGTCCTGGTTCAGGGCAAATTTGGGAAAGAACGTCCAAAGGGGTTCCTCTAGGAAACAGATTCAATCAGCCCCTCCCCCCAACCGATTCGGGAAAAAATACCCCTTTGGTGGAAAATGGAAAAAACTCTTTATTAAGCAAGAAAACCTAAAGAATATTAAACAATAAAACTTCTTGCTGCTCCAAAAGAGAGATAAACTCAGAAAGTCCCCTCCCCGGGCTGCAGTTCGGCTCACTCAGTCTCTTATCGGTCCCTCCGGCACTGGAAATGCTGCGGCCCAGGCCGGGCCTGGTGGGCCACAGGTGTGAGCTGCCAGTGCTCTTCTGGGTGCTCAGTCCAGAGCAGGTTTGAGCAGGTCTGAAGAAAAGAAAAAGCCACAGTCCAGGGAACTTCTTTGCCTCAGCTAGCTAAAACTAACTAAAAGCAAAGGACAGCTCTGAGGGTAAGTGAGCCGAAGCAGGGTATTTTCCTGGCAGGTGGGTTTAGTCTCCACAAGCTGGTGGCCAAGCTTGCGGAGACCACAGGGTACCCTCCTGATCCAAGGGGATCTTCACCATCACTCCCTTGGATCCTCACTCTTCCCCAAAAGGTTGGGGCATCCCCTGAGGGTAGTCTCCACTTATCAGGAGGTGCTTTTCTAGTCTCTCTCTTACCCAAACCTGGGCTCTGCCCCAAAGGCTGGGGTATCCCATGAGGACTGAGAGAGTAGAAAAGACAAGAATAGGGCAGAAATTTTCCATCAAACGATGGCACATTTATAAGAATAGGGGAGAATGTAATATTATGCAAGAAGCCCCTGACATCCATGCACCTCTTTAAAAATTAGCTGCGTTGGGCTCCACCCCTGTAAGTTCCCCTGTGGCTTATGTGAAGCTCCCTGTACCCTCTGTCCCTCGGTCTTCCCAAAACCCTACCCTATCCTCCCTTGGGGATGGTGTTGGCCACAGCACCCCAAGCACCCCGCTGGACACTGTTCAGACCTCTTGAGGGAACTGCAGTGCACTCGGCACTCCTTTCCAAGGTGGTGATGGCCACGCCGCTTGGAACACCCTTTCCTGCCTGGACCCTTCTTCTCCAGCCCCAAGTTTCCCGCCAGCCCCACCCCTTCTGCAGAGGCCCCTGCACGAATCGCGTGTGGGGGCCAGTGCCCTTTGTTGGAAGGTGGGGTTGGACCATCCCCCATTCCTTATTCCGGCTCCTGCTCTGGGGGGAGGATTGCCTATGGGGCCTCCCGTCAGGGGACCCTCCTTCTTGGGAGATCACCCTCTTTTATGGAGAGACCTCCTTCGGAGGAAGGTGGAGCTGGAAACCCAGACCTGGAATCCTCCATTTTGTCTCTCCCTAGGATGGCGGTGCCCAAGTTCGTCCCCTTATCGACACCCCATAACACTTGTGGCAGTCGCCAAAGTAATCATATTTCTTCTTATCAACTGAATCATATATTAATTCAATTGGCATTTAATTTTTGGAAAAATCTCCCCAAGGCCCTTGACCCTTCGAAGCCTTTGTGGAAACTGTTCCAGATCATTAAGCTACAAGCTTCCACAGTTGAGATAAATGAAAAAAGGAACCAAAAAGAACAATTTTGAACATGTTTGAAGAATAGAAAAGAAAGACATGAGGCAAGTGTTTGCCCATCAAAGTCAAAAATTTGTTTCACTTGTGAAAAGAAAGATCACATAAGAAAAAACTGTCCAAATTAAAAAAAAAAAAATCCTACCATCTTCATAATAAAAATAAAAATAAACAGTTGAATTAATATAAGAACAAAATTATTCAAGAGTGACTGCCCAAGTTGCCCATCCATTTCCTTAATTATACCCTACCAAATGTTCCTTTTAATTTCAATATTATTTTAAAGTTTTCACAGTACGCTTTGGAAAAAGAGTTCATTAATTTACCTTTAGACCTTCTTTAAACTTCATGATCTTTGTTGATTTTTGTTTAACCATTTTCCCACATTCCCAACTAAATTTCTTGACTAAAAAATTGTTCATTATATTCTTGATACTTTAAAATAATTTGCTTAAGAAGTTATATATTATAGAGAGAGGAATCATTCTGTCCAGTTAATACCCACAGTAGCATAAAATGAAATGAGCAAGACCACATCTTCATTCGCTGATCACATCCTACAGGAGGAGTGACCTCCAAAATCACTTTCAAAACCCAGAAAGCCAGAACCTGCAGATTCCTCGGTGATTCGTGCTTCAAGCCCAGTCTTACTTCAAGATAATTCCACTGCAATTCCTCCTCCAGACCCTGATTCCATATATAATAACTTTGTACATTTTATATTAAGTTTCTTATGCGAAGAAGATCCTTACCCCATGCGTTATGGTCACGAGTAGTTCATTTTTTCCTGTTAATTTTTGAATTCTTTTCTTTTGCTGTAATTATTTGTCACATGCTAGAATCTGTTATATGATAGATTATGTATATGATATGTTATGTAATAGATTCATTAATTTGTTTTTAACCCCAGAACTCTCCTCCCTTTTGTAAAAAGACACAGGGAGATATTGTGGTGTGTTTTGCTTTGAATCCATGTTTGCCCCCTGTTCTCCTGCCTAATCCACTCCCTTTCCCAGTTGCAAATTTTCCCAAGCTCTTTCCTAACCTCCTCCCTTCCAAGTTGTCAATCCTCCCTATCCCTACCCCTTTCTCCGGAGAGTTCAGTGTCTGTCTTGCTGCCCTCAATACCCCACTCCTTACTTTGTATTATTCCCCTCCCCTGTTTTCCCTGATAGGCTCATAAGCTATTTGCCCCACCTTATATTCCTCCCTTACCATATCCTCACTGGTTCACTTTCCTACACCCGCCTCCTGAGTTGCTGTATAAAAACTTCTGTTCACCCCCGCCCCCCAGTCTTGCTGGGGAGCCCAGGAATAAATCCATCTTGTTCTACACCCAGACCCGTGTCATCGCTGTCTGTCCCTGCGCCAGACCTGCCGATAACTGGGAATTGCAGAGCTCGCAGGGGGACAGTCACGCCTGTGCCACAGCCGTCCAGCACGCCCCGCACACGCGCGCAGCAACACTCCTGGTTAGGTGGAGAAGTCCGAGCTGAGCCCAAAGGTGCAGATGGAACAGCCGTGCACAGGAAGGCTCGGTGGGAAGGATGATCCAGGACCCGTAGGCCTGGCAGCCTGAGCTCGCTCCAGGGGAAGGCCTCGGAGCAGATCCTCCTGAGTGCCATCCCATGGCACGTGCAGGGAACCCGGGCATCTGCTGGAGGGTGGGAAAGCTCTGCAGAGGGACGGGGGCAGCTGGGGCCCCTGACGGGGTGTTGAGGGCTTCTGTGCCGGAGTTTGGGGGTGTTGGTGTTGGTGGGGTGTTGGGGAAGGAGTTGTCTGGAAGGTGAGCGGTTTAGGTTGGAATTTGAGTCACTTTGAAGGCAGCATCTCTGGTTTGGCACAGCTTTGGTTATGGAGGGCAGAAAGAATATTTGTGATTTTCCCTCTTCATGGTCCTGATTCTCCTGCTAGGAACAAGAGGGGAGAGCTGTACTTTACTGGACAATTCGATATCTCTACCAGGGGGAGCATTAGCCTTTTTTCCTTCAATTCATTTGTTTGGGCTACTTTTGTAACACTGAGTGGACTTTCATTTCTTGAGAGCTTTTATTCCTTAAGATAATTAGGATATTATCATCCCTTCATAGAAAACCATTTGCAAACCAAAGAATGGCCCTTGGCTTTGCCCTTGTTTTGTGTAGTGTTATGTTCTGTAAAGTGACCCTCAATGGATGAGGTTAAGGCAAATGAGTTGCTGCTTTGAGATGGGAAGCAAAATTCCAAATCTTCTCCTCCTCAGGCTATCCCAATTAATTTGGGAAGTTTGCAATGTTTTGGAACTACTTGAGTTGAGCAATGGAAAGTAAAGCTTTCCTGAACTGAGGATTCTTACTTGCCAGATTCTTCTGTGCCTTTGCTGCTAAGGTGTTTTTGTGCTGAAGGCAATAACTTCAATGAGAAAATAATTTCAGCATGGAGTAAGAGCTTCTGACAGAGACCAAGTGTTGCCAGCAGTTGCTCCAGGTGCTCCTGCCAACAGCACCGGCAGGCAGGAGCACAGCCCCCCAGTGCACGTGGGTTTGGCTCCCTCTGGCACAGAAGCCCCCCAGGGGCACAGGTCTCTGGGGCAGAAGACAGGGCACCAGCGCTGCCAGGGCTCGGGGGGTGGCAGGTCTGCTTGGGCAGGGACTCTGCCTCACCTGCTGGTGTCAGCGCTCCCCGGGCCCCAGGGGTCAGAGCAGCATTCGTGCTCTGACCCACACATTCCTTGTGCTTGCCACACCTGCAGGTTTAGGATGGCCACCAGCTGGGACATGTCTCAAGGAGGCAGTGCCAGCTTCTGTGGAAGGCCCTGTGCACTTCCCAGCTGCAGGGGCTCCTGCTGCCCTGAGCCCGCAGAGCAGGGCAGCGTTTGCTGATGGTTTGAGCCGTTCCTAAAGACTCTGTCAGCCTGTCTTGGACACTTGGGGTGAGGGATTCCTTCTAACCTGGCCATCTTGGGTGGGCTGGAGGCGGCCATAGCGCAGGGGGCAGTGTGTGCAGGGGCCCTTTGTGACATGCTGCAGCATGGTCACCATGGCATGGAACAGCGTGTCAAAGGTCCCTTTGTGACACGTGGTGACATAGGAGCTGGCGGTGACAAGGCCATTCCACAGTGCTCCAAGCACTTGACAGGACAGGACGGGACAGAGCAGTGCTGTGAGGAGCCCTCACACAGCGCACTCGTTCGTGTCTGACCTGGAGGCATCTCTCCTGCAAGTAGCCACAAATCCAGCCACTGACATGGAGCAGAGACCCCCAAGAGTGCCCAAGCGGGCCTGGGTGGAGGAAGAGGAAGAAGGCCCTGGAGCTGCCCCTGCACACGAGACTGAAGAAGTGGTGCCATTCAAGCAGCTGCAGGAGGGTGAGTGGCAGAGCTGGGCTGCTGGGCTGCAGGGTTGGTGGCTGCAGCCAGCTTGGCCCTGCCTCATCCCATCCCATCCCATCCCATCCCATCCCATCCCATCCCATCCCATCCCATCCCATCCCATCCCATCCCATCCCATCCCATCCCATCCCATCCCATCCCATCCCATCCCATCCCATCCCATCCCATCCCATCCCATCCCATCCCATCCCATCCCATCCCATCCCATCCCATCCCATCCCATCCCATCCCATGCCATCCCATCTCATCCCATCCCATCCCATCCCATCCCATCCCATCCCATCCCATCCCATCCCATCCCATCCCATCCCATCCCATCCCATCCCATCCCATCCCATCCCATCCCATCCCCTGGGGACATGCCCATGGACTGGATGGAATAGGGGCCGGGCAGACACCCCACAGCCGTGCTCCATGCCCTGGGGCGTCGCAGGGCTGTCCCTGCCTGGGCAGTGCAGGGCTGGGCTGTGTTCTCCGGCCTCTCCCGCAGCCCCTCAGCTCGGGCTGCGCTCGCTCTTTGCCAGGTGCAGCCGTGGAGCGCACACAAGAGCAGAAACGCACCCGTGGCCGCTTCCGCAGAGCAGCGCAGGTACCTGCAGCCATCCCCACCTGGGCTGGGCCTGCTGGCACTGCTCAGCCAAGCACCATGCTTGGAGAATTCCATGGAATATCCCTGGCTTCCTGCCCTTCTCCTACAGCTGGTTTGCAAATTCATGAAGAGGATCCGGGAGGAAGAGACCACCATGGGCACAGGGCCCAGAGCATATTCGCACATCTTCAAAACCCAGACCTGTGCTGCCCTGGCTGATATGCTGGTAGAGGAGGGGTTTTCCAATCCAAAGCAAGTAAGCAGCCCGTGGCCAGGGTTTGAGCCTCCCAGGAATTACTTGGCCTCCCAAGCCACGTCTGCTGCTCCCTGGAAGCCTTTGAGGCCATGGCAGTGTGGTGGCAAGGGAAGCACTTCTCTGGGGCAGCTGGGCACATTCCTCCCTCTGGCAGCTTTCCAAGTTTCCTCGTGCCCTCTCCAGGTGCCCGCCATGGTGAGGTACATCCACCAGTGGCTCGAGGCCAACCAGTTTGTTGAGCACAGGCTGAACAGGACCCTGCTGGATCTCACCGAAGAACGGCCCGCTGACGTAGTCATGACGCTCCTGCGTGTGGCCCCATTGTGTGACAGGTATGGGGCCCACCTGCCCAGAGGGCTCAGGGCTCCCCAGCCCATCAGCCTGTACAGCCTGTGCCAGGTGTCTGACCAACAGAGAGTCCCAGGGCCCTCTGGCTGCTCCCTTTGCCAGCCCTGGCACGTCAGCCCCCGAGCCTGCTGCTCCCTCGCTGCCCCTCAGGGGCCCGTCCCTACAGGGCTGAGCTGCCTGAGTGCTACTGGTGAGGGGCAGTGGGCAGAGGAAGGGCTGGCAGCAAGCGCAGGTCCCCACTGCTGCCCAGGCCACGCTGCTGTGTCTCAGACCCCCCTGAGACAGAGCTCTGACCCCACAGAGCTGCTTTGACCATGTGGAAGAGCATCATGTGTTCACCCAGGACTGCAGAGCCGGCCATGCTCGTACTCCTCGATGTGCTGGGCAGCTGGCCAGAGCACAGCACGTGCACCTCCGATGGGGACAAAACGAGTGTCTTTGTCCTGGCTGTGAGTTTCTGCAACTGGCCTTTGCTGGCCCAAGGCCACCTCTCCAGCAGCTCTCCATCCTCCCTCCCTCACGGCGTCTCCCTGCCTCAGGCGCTGGGCTGAAACCTGGCCTCGGGGCAGCTTCAGGGCCACCAGGCCCGGTGCTCCCCTGTGGCTCTCCAGGCCTCTCCCTCCCGTTCTCGGGCCCTGCGACACGAACACCTCGGCACTGAGCGCTGTCTCAGGCTGCTCTGTCCTTTGCAGGCAACTGTGCTGATGTGGAAGATCCTCCAGCTGCCCTGTGTGCCACATATGGTGACTGTGTATCTCCCCCACCTATTTGTGCATCTGCTCTTCCAAGTGCTCTTCAGCACTCTGGATGTGCCAGAGGAGGTCAATACCTTCTGGAAGGGATGCCAGCAGCAATATGGCCTTGACACCAGCCCCAACAGGTGCTCCATGCCAGTCCTCCTGTCCTTGCCACATCCCTGGGCAGGAGCCAGTGCTCCCAGTGTGACCTGGGCTTTGCTCTGCACACAGGTTTGCGGTGCAGACCCTGAAGTCCCTACTCTGCCAAATGCAGCACGAGGATGTGGTGGTGGCAATGGAACGCAAGTGTGGCTGGGACAAGCTGCTGTGTGCTGACACCTACCACCATGCCGTGGGTCTGCTGGCCAAGTGAGACCCCCCTTCTCCCCGCTGCCTCTGACATTTGTGCTCTGTGCCTGGGGTGCCGCATACAGTGGCTGTGGTCACGGGCCAGAGGGCCTTGTCACCCAGGATCAGCCAAGCAGACTGGAAAAGGCTGGGAGAGGAGGGTGCCCACAAGGAGACGCCTCCCAAATAGCCCAGGGGCCCTTGCAGGATGCTGGGGAAAGACCAGACTTCTGTGAGTCAGTCCTGGGAGAGGTTTGTCCCCCTGGCCCACAGTCTTGGTTACTTTGTCCCCTTACAGGGAGATGTCCTGTGTCTCCATCCCCTTGTGCTCCCGGATCGCTCGCTACCTGCTCCGGCTGCTCAGCACACAGGAGCCACGCTGGGAGCTGCCCTCCCTGGCGTTCTTTGTGGAGGTGAGCCTGAAGGCCAGCACTGCCTCGCTCAGCTGCCTCCCAGCTCTCTGCCCTCTTGTAGCCTCAGCTGCCTGGGACGGAGCCCGCGCCCTGTGCTGCTGCCTGGGCTCAGCCCTGTGCGGTTCTGGGCTCCTGCTGGCCGGTCCCCTGTCACTGCCCTGTGCCTTTCAGGTCCTCAAGTGCCTGGACATGACTGAACGCGGTGCTGACAGAGTCCTGCAAATCTTGTCAAGGCACCTGCAGAGAGGGTGCAGAGAGAAGTGTCACCTGGTGCTCAGGGCCCTTCTTGATCTCATCAACAATCCCTTGATGGTGAGAACGGGGCAAGGGCTGAGGCTGCGCTCGGGAATGCAGTCACTTGGGCTTGGCTGGGCTTTGGGCACTGGGCCAGCTGCTCCCAGCTCTCCTGCCTCCTGCTTCAGCTGCCCAAGTGCTTCAGAACAGCCCTTTGGCCTCTAGGCCCTGCGGCAGCAGGATGGCGTTTCAAAAACTTGTGTTCCGCACAGAGCAAAAAAATGTGGAGCCTGACCGAAAGTCTTGTGGAGCTCCTCTGGGACGCAGATGGAGAGATAGTTAGCATGACAGCCATGCTCCTCAACTTTATCATCTTGGAAAAGGACATGCTGATACCCAGCTCTATAGCACTGCAGCTGGTTGAGGCTCTCCTGCCACTCCTTGACCACGTAAGGCTCACTGCCCCCAGCCATGGCCACTGGCTGCTGCCTGGACACTTTGTGCCCTGCAGATTTGCAGGCCTGCACCAAGCTGAGCTCTGTGCAGCTGATGCTGAGGTCTTTTTTTCTTCCCTTCATACAGGACAATAGCCAAGTGCAGCTGCTCTCCATAGTGCTCCTTGGAACATTGGTGACTCTTCCACAAGAAAAGGAAAAAGAGGCCCTGAAGACACACGTGCACCAGACCTTGCTGCCACTCTTCTTCCACTGCCATGATGAGAATCAGCGAGTGGCACAGGTGAGGACTCATGGGCTGCTGCTGTTCCCCTGGGAGGGGGCTGGGCTGCCTCCTGCCCTGGCGCCTCGTGGGCTGCAGCCTCCTCCAGGCCCTGGCACAGGGACACAGGTCCTGTGCCCTGGGCTGTGGGGCCATCTCCACGTCTCTGCTGCTCTCCAGGCTTCTCAGGAAACGCTTCTTTGTGCGGCCGAGTTCCTGAAGAGGACGGAACTTGAAAAGCTGGTGAAGAGCAAAAAGCTGTGGAAGTTCACTGAGTGGCTGGTAAGGAGGGCCGGGAAGCTGCAGCCCCAGCCTGGAGAAGCCCCCTGAGCGCGGTGCTCGGTGTGCAGGCTGGCAGCTGTGCCCCTGCCCGCTGCTGCAGCCCGAGGCCGTGCCGGCTCCTGCGGCCCGAGCCGGGTGCCGATGGAGCCCCGGCCCGGCGGGGCTGCGGGGCGGCACCGCGGCTCCCCGGGCAGCAGCCGGCCCTCTGCCCCCTCCAGAGCCCGGCGCCGGCGGCTGCTGGCCGCGCCTCAGGGCTGTGCGGGCAGGGGAGGCCGGGGCTGGCGCGGAGAGCGCCCGGCCCAGGGGCTGAGCCCGCGCCAACCCTTCCCTGCTGCCGCTCTCTGCAGCTGGCAGAGGACAGGAGCAGAGTGGCCGAGCACCTGCGCCGGGCCCTGCCCTACCTGCAGAACCTACAGCAGCCCCTGCGAGAGGCGGCCGTCAGGTTCATGGGTGAGCCAGGAGCCCGAGCTCCCTCCCCGCCCCGCCGCAGCTCGGCCCCAGCCCCGGGCCGGTGCCGCGGAGCCCCGCCTGCCCTGGGCGCTGCTGCCGCCCTCTCCAGCCGTGCCCTGGGGCGGCAGCGAGCGGCGAGGGCCCGGCCCGAGCCCTGCCGGGCCAGGAGGCCGTGTGGGCACAGGGCTGGCAGCGCCGCTGGCAGGGAGCTGTGCCGCTGGGCCTGACAGGCTCTGTGTTCCCAGGGACGGCCGGGCAGTACCTGAGGGGGAGGACCAAAGAGCTCCAGCTCATCTCTGAGGGTGAGTGAGGGCAGCGGGCTGCCAGCGGGGGCTGGCGGGGGAGCTGGGAGCCCTGCCCCGGCTGCGGAGGGCTCTGCTCCCTGTGCGGACCAGGGCCGGTGTGGGCAGAGCACACAGAGGTTTCAGGGCACCTGGGGGATTCGTGGCCATCAGCTTCGGGCTGATCCAGCTGGTCCCTGCTCCCTGCTGGCCATGGCCAGAGCCGGCTGGGATGGCCCTGGCACAGAGTCTCCTTGGGTCCCCTCAGATGTGGGAACTGACCATGGCTCTGTTCCTCTCTCTTTCAGCCCTTGAAGGCATGGCAAATGACATCAGTGTCGCCGTCGGAAGCCTGGCAATTCAAACATTGTACGTCCTCCAGGGAACAGAGAGAGCTCCATATTCCATCTTTGGCAACCTGCATGATCGGCTCTGCAGGGCATGGAGGAGACGGCCTCGTCTGTCTGGGCTCGGCTGGCTGCGCTGCTGGAGCTCTGCAGAGAGCTGATCCCAGAGATTCTGTCTGCTGGGGCCACCTGAGCCAGCAGGAATGTTTAATTTCTTCAAGATTGTTCTTTCCTTCTTTTTGTTTTTCTTTAGCATATAAATACAGGATGTGTTGTAATAGACAGACTCCCAGGATCTTTCTTTTGCTGCCCAGGCTCTGCAGGGCCATGGGGAAGAGGGAGAAAAAGGTTCCTGGGCTCAGCAAGCTGCCCAGGCATGCAGGTTTGCAGGGAAAATGGCCCGAAGCCCCTTGGCTTTTGGTGGTTCTGCTGAAGCCTTTGTGCTGCTGGCAGAGCAGATGGGCAGAGTCTGGAGCTGTGGGGATCTCTGTGAGACCGGTGCCTGGAGATGGCCACAAGCCCTGTCCCAGGCAGGAAGCGCCATCTGTGTCCTCCTGCCCGTGTGTTGCTGGCTGGATTGCTGAGGGCTCCCAGGTGCCTCTTGATGGGGCTCCTCTGGAGCTCCTGTGGGGCTGCGGCGCTGCTGCCGGGCAGGTTGGCCGGGCTGGGGGAGACCCTGAGGGGACGGGTCCACAAAAGGATGAGGGGCTGTGGAAGCCCTGACAGGACAAGGCAGTGGGAAGGCACTGGGGGGACGTGTGAGGGAGTGGGTAACTCTGGCTCAGGGAGGAAAGTGGGTTGGAGCCAAAGAGAGCACTCACCCTGATGTTCGTGTGGCAAACAGAGCACGTTTATTCTCAAGCCCTTCCTTCTAAAGGGCCTTTGAAAAACACAGTCTGGATGATTTCACTGGTTTCACAGCTTCAGGGGCTGCAGTGGGAGCCCAGCTGGGCTCTGCCCTGGGGCTATCCTGCAGGGACAGCTGCAAACAGGGAGCATTCCCTGCCACAAAGAGCCAAGCCAGGGCTGCAGGGCAGCTGCTCCAGCCCCGACTGCACTGCTGGTCCAGAGGAGACCGAGAAGCTGCAGCTTCAGCCTAACCGAGGTGGGTGCTTGGGCTGGGAATAGTGGGGAGGCTCAAAGGGATTCACAGAGCTCATCCTGCTGCAAGGATGAGGAAAAGGGAGCGGGAACTCAGCAGTGAGGAGAGCTGGGGGCTGGAGAGCAGCTCTGAATGACACTAAAATCCCACCGGAGCTCTGAGACATTGCTGCTCCTCAGCCAGTGACAGGATGAGTCCCTAAGCCTGGGGCTCGGCCTTCCTCATGGTGAGCGGCACCAAGGAAGGCAACAGTGTGATGGAGTCTGGAATGGGCTGGGAGCTCACTGACAGAAAATAGGGAGCAGTTTGGGAGTAAAAGGCAGGTGGGGGAGAGAACTGGTCAGAGAAGGGCTGGGCTACAGCTTGAGCAAGCTGCAAAATGTCATTTGGGGTCATCCCAGATTGATTTAATTTCAGAAGTTATTGAACAATTTTATTTTTTGGGTGGTGCCATGTTTTCCCTTGGTGGTGTACACTCTGCAAACTTGAACTGTGTCCTGAAATGCTCAAGCAAGTCTGTGCTGCAGGGAACCCCATTTCTCCTTTGGCTGATTGCAGCCCGGTGCTGAGCTCCAGCAGAGCCCTGGCAGGGCCTAGAGCAGCCTCAGCACCCGCAGAGCCCGGCTGCAAGGAGAGAAACCAGAAACCACCCGTCAGCTGAAGGCTGCTGTCCCCTTGTCCCAGCTGCCCACAGAGCCCAGGCCATGCTGGCTGTGCCCAGAGCTGTGCCCAGAGCTGCCCATCACTGCTGCCTTTGGGAGCAGAGCAGGAGGGCAGGACATTCCCAGCCTGCAACCAGCCACGGCACATCCAGCCCTCAGCAGCTGCCCAGAGCAGGACGCTCCTGTGCTCGCTGCCATCTCCCCAAAGCTCTGACCCCACCATCCCCAGCAGACAGGACTCACCTCACGCCATCCTCTGCTGGGAGAAAAGCTGGTCCCAAACTATGTCCTCTGCCTTCTCCAAGGGCACGGCCTATCCACGCTGCAGCTGCTCCCAAGCACTTCCCAATCCCGACTGGACCTTACATAGAATGCTTCCTCTAGAAAAACAAACAACAAACTGTTGAAAAGAGATTAGAGACAAGGGGAAACAAGAAAAAAACTCTTTATCTCTGTCAAGGCTCTGAGGAAGGCCCAACCCCTACATGCTAGGGAAAATCCTACCCAAAGGGGATGCAACGTAAACTTTAAGGCATTTAGAGATTTTGAGGAGCTAAGAGAAATAAGCCTTACTAGATTTAATTAAAATAAGAATAATAAATGAGTAGGCCTTGATGAAGTTAGGAGTTAGTAGTTAACTAATATTTAATTGCTTGTCAGCACAATGTTTAGTTAGCTGGGTTTATAATGAAGAATATAGAGACTGACAAATAGCTTTTAGGAACAAAAGACAATTGTGGGCTTCCTCTGTTCTGAAACCAATTGAAGACAAAGAATGGGAGTTCTACCAAGAGTTCATTTGTCATACTTGCATTGAAAAGGTAGAAAGGTCAGAATTAGGAAGACTTCATTTACTTCCTCATTTTGGGACCCCTCCCCATGAAAGGGACCACCGGCTTATTTCAAGGGACAAACTACGCATGCTTAATAGCTTTTGGAGTGATTAGCATACGAAGCGGGGAATGGGATGTACCAAAATGATGAATATGTATTTCTATTTTGTGTATTCAATACCTGTATGGATAAAAAGACTCTGTAATCACCTGGAAGGTGCGGTGTATATTTGGGAGCTATCCCGAACGCTGCCCGGTGTCGAATAAACATACACTTTCTAACTTTAAACTGTTAGAGAGTTTTTGTCCGTCATAGTTGGATATCGATACTAGATCAATATCAATATTTTTTTAATAAATCATTTTGGCGAGCCAGCCAGGAGGACTGCTCTCTCTGGCCGTGGGGCCGGTGGGGTCCAGGACCCCTCTGGGCGCCCACCCGGTAATTTCTGGGAAGAGGGATCCTGCGATCTCGCTGACTCCCCGGGGAAAGACCAGAACCTGCTGGACTACGGACAAGAGGTATGTTTATATTTGGGGGAAGGTACCTTATTGTATAGGCAGTTAAAAAGACACGAGAGACGTCTCGTATGCGAGGTTGGTAGTCTGTGCCTCGTAGAGGAGGCAGCAGCACCAGAAGTTTTTTATTCTGTGTCTCGTAGAGGAGGCGGCAGTACCAGAGGTTTAGCAGTCTGTGGCTCGTAGAGGAGGCAGCGCCTGTGGTGTTGTTGATTTGGATTGGAGCAGGGGTGGCTCTGATCTCAGTTTGTAATTTGAAAGGTGCACCTTAGTAATCCATAATTTGGGTGGTTAGTCTGAACTTTGGGACACGAAGCGTCCTGCTGTGACAATTTGAGTTGTGGCCCCGAGCGCTGTATGTGTGTATTGTAACCGGATCCGTGTTTGTTTAGTGAGTTTGTGATTTTGTGTGTTTAGGCTGTGGAAAACTATTTGAGCATGGTATTTGTTGTGGTTTGTAAGAGTTAGTCTTGTGAGCATTATAATTTGTGTGATTTGGCGTGTGTTATTAATTTTTGTAAGTGTTTTTAGGAGCTTTGTGAACTTGAAGTTGTAAGAGGTTTGTGAAATTGTTATTTGCTTTGCAAAGAAATAGTGAGCTTTGGGAGTGTAGACTGATTTAAAGTATTTGCATGGTGCTTAGATTGTGTGTATTTATGTGAATTTGGGCAGCGTGTGCTTTTGGCTGTGAAAATTTTATTTGATATGTTGTTGGATGAAAATCTTTGTAAGTTGAATTTTTGTTTTATAGCTAGTGGGTGAAGTGAAAAGCCTAAACTACTTTTAAGATAGTCCTGGTGATTAGGAAATCCTTTGTCTCCCAGATAACTAGAGGAGAATTCAGGCTCTGTGACCTCAAGATACATTTTTCAACTGCCTGGAAAATCCCAGGTTTAGTGAGTGAGTGTTTGCTGGTAGTTTATTCCTCCCTCCCCTTCACTCCTTGTTGAAAGGTTTGTGTTGTGTTTTGACTGAAGTTTGTGTGATTTTAGCAAGACCTTGTTAGAACATTTGTTGAATGTGTTTGGGGTTGTGAAAAACCCCAGGGTGTGTTTTTGTGAGCCTAAACTATTAGAATTTAGGTCCTCCTGGAAAAAGAGAAACCCGGTTTTGCAGCTGCGAATACACAGCTGAACTTTGCATTTTGTAACATTTTCAATCAAAGGGTGAGAGAAATTTGGTCAGAAATCCGAAAATTTTTAGAACAGGCTATAGTAGTGGTTCGCACAGCTCTCGGTGCAGTGTGGAGTCACGAAATTTCGGTCGAAATTGGACTGACAGTTTGTAAGATTTCCATTTGTCCTTTGTTTACAGTGCGACAGGAGATACGCTTGGCTTTTAGCTGCAAACTTGCTACAGTGTATGAAAGGTTGCTTACAGTTTTTAAACGAATTTTTACAGTAATATACCCAGAGCAAAACATAACAGAGGATTTGATTTAATGAGTGAAGGTTTTTTTGTTGTTTTTTTCTTTGTTTTTTTTGCTTTTTCCCTTTTTCTTTTGTATAACAAGTTTTTCCTTTACAGCTGCTGCTCTGAACCTTGTTTTGAAGGAGAAAAGGTGAAAATTAACTAACAAATTGTTTTATCCCTTTTGTTTGCTAGCATAGCTATATGACCAGGACCAGGAGAAACAGGAACCGAAAGCCTGGTTCAGGAATATTCCCCTGCCCAAGTAAAGATTGTTATTGTAATCCGTGGATTGTATTTCGGTGTGTAGTCTGTCAGGATTTGTGGGTCCGAAAAGGGTACAGGTGGCTAATACCTAAGACTGGAATTTGTGCTTTTTGTCGTTCAAAAGAACAAGAGGCTACCCAGAAAGTTATACAAGTTTTGTTGGTGACTGGTCAAGAGGTTCCTGGTAGCAGTAAAATATTTGAATTGTTGGAAAATGGAGTTTCAGGAACTTTGAAGAAACCAGTGGAAATACTTACAGTTGAGTGTGGCCAGCATATTTTTGTACCAGAAGAATACCAGGTAAAGCTTAAGAATTGGGATAAGATCAAAAGACGTTTTGAAAAAAAAAAAACCCTGAACATGGGGGCAAATGAGAGCAAAGAGATTCCCAGAGGAACCCCTTTAAGGTGTATCTTAACACACTGGAAAGCGCTGGTGGGCTATGGTGGTAGTGAAACTAAAAGGGAACTTGTTAAATTTTCTACACAGTGGTGGCCACTCTATAGACTTGATGGGGGGTTGAAATGGCCAGCAAATGGTACTTTAAACTATGAGACTTTATTACAGTTAATGCTTTTCCTTAGGCGTGAACAAAAGTGGCAAGAAGTAACTTATGCTGATATGTTTTTCAGTCTTCGAAATCACCCTGAGTGGCAAAGGGACTGTGGGATTAGGCCACCGTCTGACCCACTAGTACTGGCTCTTGAAAAGGATACTAAGGCTAACGAGGAAAAGCTCAAACGGTGTTGCAGCACATGTTCAATAAATCAAAGATGCTCGCACCCAAGTAAAGTGTATACAACAGAGATCTTAGAACAAGGGACAGCGGAGGCACTTTTACCACCACCTAGAAACCAGGAAGGAAGGGGAGTAGAAGAGAGGGTGGGGGAACGAGTGAAATCAGAACCCTCACCAACTTCAGCCTCCCCTAACCTATCCTCTGGTTCGTCTACTCTGAAAAAAACAGTAATTAAAGCAAGAGTTTCCCCACCAACTCCTAGATCAGGGGAACCCTCGAGGTTTCATCCACCATTGCCCAGTAGTGATAGTGAATGGGATGAATCTGAACCAAGTCCCAAGCCTTCCCCACAAGGTCCAATAGCGTCAAGGACCAGAAGGCAAAGCAGAATGAACCCACCCCCACAAACAACTAGAAAGCAAACTAAAGGAGTCATACAAGCACCCTTAAGGCAAGCTATAGCCTCTGATGGGGAGCCAAGGATAATTAAGGTCCCCTTTTTCTCAATGGATTTAGAGGCATGGGAAAAGACTGCTAAGGGTTATTGAAATGACCTGATAGGCGTTGCCAAAAAGTTAAAGTTTATGGTTAAGCAGCATTTACCTGATTGGGCAGACATGCAGTTACTACTTAATGCTTTAACAGAAACAGAGAAGCAGTTAGTTTTAAAGGTATCCAAGGACTTAGCTGAAGACGTTTGCGTATCAACACAAGAGGATATTAAAGATGTATTTCCTCTTAAGGACCCGATGTAGGATCCCAATGAACCTGATGAATTAGCACAGCTTAAGAGATATCAAGACTTTATAGTGAAAAGACTAGAACGAGCAATTCCTAAGACCATAAACTGGTCAGCTTTGTATGCTGTTAAACAAGGTTCCTCTCAAACATCCTCTGATTTTTTAGATCACCTACGAGACGCGATGCGGCGATACACCACTCTGGACCCTGGATTGGAGGAAGGAATACAACAACTAATAAATTTGTTTTTAGGACAATCCACAGGAGATATCAGGCGGAAACTTCAGAAGATCCAGGGCCCAAATAGCGGAGACTTGGAGACTCTATTAGATGAAGCGTGGAGAGTCTTTAATAACTGGCAGGAAGGATATAAACAAGGGATGAAGAAATTAGTAGCAGTAGCAAGGGGGGAAGGAAAGGAAAAATGTGAGCAAGACCCGCCAAGACAAGGACCACCCCGAATGGGAAAAGATCAATGTGCATTTTGCAGGAAATTTGGACACTGGAAGAACCAGTGCCCAGAACGAAGAAGAGGTGATGAACAGAGAAAAAGTGATCTGGGGGGAGAAAGAGTGGTTGCTCATGCGAAGGAGGACTGAGGAGGACCGGAGGGCCCTACCCTAGGGGACCCTCTGGTTATAGTTAAACAAGGGAATAAAGAAAAGGAAGTGGAATTATTAGTAGACACAGGGGCAACATTTTCAGTGTTGAATAAGGCCCTAATACCTTTAACAAATGATTATGTTATGGTAAAAAGGGCTACTGGCCAATCTGAAAGAGCATATTTTTGCAAACCGTTAAAATATAAATTGGGAAAGCAATGGGGAATTCACCGGTTTTTATATATGCCTAATGCTCCATCTGCACTTTTGGGCAGGGATCTGCTAGAGCAGCTGGATGCAAAAATAATATTTAAAAATTGAGACATTAGCTTGGAGGTAAAGGACCAACAATACGTGGAGTTGTTGAGCCTAATGTTAATAACCAAAGAACTTGAAAGTGTAAGTGAAGAAGAGAAAAACTTCAGGAAAATAATGGATCAAGTATTCCCTGGGGTATGGGCTTCTAATATACCAGGGAGAGCAAAGAATGCAGTACCTATACAAATCAAGCTTAAGGAGGGGGAACGGGCAGTGAGGGTTAAACAATACCCCCTGAAGAAAGAAGATAGGGAAAGGATTAGCCCAATTATAGAAATTTTTTGGCAAATAGGACTGTTAAAAGAGTGTCAATCTAATTTTAATACCCCCATTTTGCCAGTAAAGAAGCCTGATGGGTCATACAGGTTAGTACGAGATTTAAGGGCTATTAACAGGGTAACTGAAGACTTGTACCCAGTAGTTGCTAACCCTTATACCTTGTTAACTCATTTAACACCTGAACTAACATGGTTTACCGTTTTAGATTTAAAGGAGGCTTTCTTTTGCCTCCCTCTCCACGAAGCCAGCTAGAAAATTTTCGCATTTGAATGGGAGAACCCCAAAACTGGACGGAGGAACCAGCTCACATGGTGTGTATTACAACAGGGATACAATAACTCTCCTACTATATTTGGGGAACAGCTTGCCAAGGATTTAGAATCTTGGGAACCTCCACCAGGAGAAGGACAGTTGCTTCAGTACGTGGATGATCTCCTGATAGCCACCCAGACCCAGGAAACATGTGTGGATTGGACGGTAAGCCTCCTAAACTTTTTGGGCCTGCAGGGGTATCGAGTATCCCAGAAGAAAGCCCAGATGGTGAGGCAAACAGTCATTTACCTGGGTTATGAAGTAAGTGCTGGACAAAGGACCTTGGGCCAAGATCGCAAAGAAGCAATATGTCAAACCCCGAGACCTCAGACAGTGAAAGAACTGAGAACCTTTTTAGGCATGACAGGGTGGTGCAGACTATGGATTTATAACTATGGGTTACTTGTTAAACCTCTGTATGTCCTGATCACAGAAAAGAGCAGAGATCTCCAGTAGACAAAGGAAGCATGAGGCCCTGCAGTGTCACAAGGTCCCATAGTTTCCAGGAGCCTCTGTCCCATTAACCATGTCCTTTGTTCCAATGAGACCACACAATGTCACAATGGCCCCTTGGTTCCATGAGGTTCCATAGCATAACATGGTTACCTTGATTCCAAAAGATTCTGCTGTGTCACAATGGCCACCTGATTCCATGAGGTTCCACAGCATCACCATGGTCCCTTTGGATACGCAGTATCTCTATGGACCATTGGTTCCATGCGGCCCTGCTGTGTCACAGTGTTTCCTTGGTTCCATGAGTCCCCACTGCATAAAAATGGAATCTTGGTTCTGTGAGGTTCTGTATGGTCACAATGGTGTCCGTGATTCTGGAGACCCTTGGTTCCACGAGGTTCCATGATGTCACAATGGTCTCCTTGGTTCCGACTGGAACAATAGAGCCCTGGTTCCATGAGGTTCCATGATGTCACAATGTTCTCTGTGGTTCTGAACTGCAACAATGGACCCTTGGTTCCATGAGGTTCCATGATGTCGCAATGTTCTCTATGGCTCATAACTGCAACAATGGACCCTGGATTCCACGCGGTTCCATGATGTCACAATGGTCTCCTTGGTTCCGGACTGTAACAATGGACCCTTGGTTCCACGAGGTCCCATGATGCCACAATGGTCTCCTTGGTTCTGGACTGGAACAATGGACCCATGGTTCCATGTGGTTCCATGATGTCACAATGGTCTCCTTGGTTCCAGACTCTAACAATGGACACTTGGTTCCATGAGATTCCATGATGTCCCAATGGTCTCTATGGTTTTGGACTGTAACAATGGACCCTTGGTTCCACGAGGTTCCATGATGCCACAATGGTCTCCTTGGTTCTGGACTGTAAAGATGGACCCTTGGTGCCATGAGATTCCATGATGTCAAAGTGGTCTCTGTGGTTCTGGACTGTAACAATAGACCCTTGGTTCCACAAGGTTCCGTGATGTCACAATGGTCTCCTTGGTTGCAGACTGTAACAATGGAAACTTGCTTCCACAAAGTTCCATGATATCACAATGATCTTCTTGGTTCCGTGAGGTTCCACGATGTCACAATGGTCTCCTTGGTTGCAGACTGTAACAATGGACCCATGGTTCCATGAGGTTCCACGATGTCACAATGGTCTCCTTGGTTACGAACTGTAACTATGGACCCTTGGGTCCACGAGTTTCCACGATGTCACAATGGTCTCCGTGATTCTGGACTGTAACAATGGACACTTGGTTCCATGGGATTCCATGATGTCACAATGGTCTCTTTGGTTCCGGACTGTAACAATGGACACTTGGTTCCACGAGATTCCATGATGTCACAATGGTCTCCTTGGTTCCATGAGGCCTTGCTTTATCACAATGGACCCATGGTTCCATGAGCTTTCGTAATGTCACCATGGTCCTATCAGATCTGCATTGTCACAATGGACAACTGGTTTCATTGGACCCTGCTGTGTCACAATAAACCCTTAGTGCCAATCAAGTTTTCTAGGGTCACAATGGTCTTCCCAGTTCAACAACACCTTGCAGTGTCACAATGGCTGTTTGGTTCCATGAGCTTCCATAGTGTCAGCCATGGTCTCCTTGTTTCTGCAGTGTCACAATGGACCCTTGGTTCCATGAGCTTCCGTAGGGTCACCGTGGTCTCCTTGGTTCCATGTGGCCCTGCTGTGTCACAATGGACCCTTGGTTCCATGAGGTACCTAAATGTCACTGGTCTCCTTGGTTCCATGTGGCCCTGCTGTGTCACAATGGTCCCATGAGTCCATGTCCCTTGCTTCCATGAGTTTCTGTACTGTCATCAATGGTTCCTGTCTTCCAATGCGGGCCTGCTGCGTCACAATAAACCCTGGGGTCCATAAAGTTCTTCAGCACCACAATGGCCCTGTGGATCCATGAGGTTCCTTAGTGTCACCACGGTCTCCGTGAATCCACATTGTCATAATGGACAATTCGTACCATGAGTCCCACTGTGTCGCAGTGATCCCTTGTTTCCATGAGGCCCCTCTTTGTCACCATGGACCCTTGGTTCCATAGGTTTTATCCTCTAACAATGGACTCCTTGGTTCTGTGAGTTACCCTGCTTTTTACAGAGGTTTCTTTGCTTGCAACAAGGCCCAGCTGTGCCTCAATGCACCCTTGGTTCCATGAGGATCTGGAGGATCACAAAGGATCCTTTGATCCACAGGGTGTCGAGGAATTTCTCGTGGAACAAGGACATGCTATTCTTGATGCTATTCCTTTGCAGGAGCTGGACAACCCTGGCCTGCAGATTACTGAATTACTTTAGTCAATTTAAAGTACTTAGGACATCCTTGGAAAAACAATAAGCCTTGTACAAACACAATAGTCAATGCTGGACGCTGAGTAGTATATGAAAACTGTCATGTACTATAACCTGATCAGACGCTTGTAGAATAACAGCCAATCAATACATGACAAGAGCAAATAAATATTCATTGGTTCACGTAATATAATTATATTTATTACGTTAACCAATGAATGTTAATTTACTATGTATTTTGTAAGGCGATGAAGGAATAAAATATGAAAAAATTAGACAATAAAGGAGGATGACATCAAGCCATATTGGTTTGGGTGTCATTACTCCAGCTGGCTCTCCGTGGGACCCTCTTCAGATTGTCAGCAACAAGGGGTCTTGATTTTTATACCTATTAAAAATGGATTAGGAAATGCTAGGGATCCATATCAACTGGGGAATTGCTGATATCAACCTATAAATAGGAAAAGTAAACAGGACAAAACAAT
Organism: Taeniopygia guttata; assembly: GCF_048771995.1. Taxonomy (NCBI): domain Eukaryota; kingdom Metazoa; phylum Chordata; class Aves; order Passeriformes; family Estrildidae; genus Taeniopygia; species Taeniopygia guttata. Next base: position 2,074,777 of record NC_133041.1, read on the forward strand.
TCCCTCTGCACTGTTTTCAATATAGTAGGTTGACTTTAAATACACTTCTGCAATCTGTCGAATTAACAACTGAAGAATTCAAGACTTGAATTATTTCCATGGGCTTGTCTTGTTTGGGTGTTTTGAAGAAATATGAATGAGCCTTTGTCACTAAATTTCTATGCTGAAGAGCTCAAGAAAGAAGAGGCCTCTGGAGTAGTAAAGTTCATCACCAACCTCCAAGGTGCTGAGGATCCATCCCCATCAGCGCAGCAATGAGCAGAAATGGGCACAGCTTTGTGGCTGCCCCAGCTCTGGGATGGGCCCTGGGCCTGGAGCAGGAGCAGCTCTGGAGGGCCCCAAGGCCGAGGCTCTTGTGCTGGCCTGGGCAGACAAGATGGCAGGAGGGGCTACAGAGCTCTCAGATCTCCTGGAGAGGAGAGCAGGACACCCAGGGAGCCTCCTTTGCCTTGGCCAGGCCCGTTCCCCCATGGCTGGGGCTGAGTCCTGGCTGAGCTGCAGCTGCTGCTGTGCCCTTGGCAGGGGCTGAGGCCGTGGGGCAGTGCCCAGAGCAGCCTGGCCTGAGCAGAGCTGTGGGGCCAGAGCCGGCTGGGCTGTGCTGGGGAGAGGCCCTTGGTGCTGCCCAGAGCTCAGGGCAGCTGGCAGAGCTTGCAGGGAGCTGGGCTGGGCTGGCAGAGCCTGGCACAGAAACCATCAGTGTCCATCTCAGCCTGGATGAGCGTGCAGGGGCCAAGGACAGCAGGCCCTTGGGTAATGCTCAGTGGGTTTTTCGCTCATAAATTATCATCTATAACATTTTTTAACCCCCACCATCTAAGTCACTGTCTGCCTCTTGGATGTGACCCATAAGCTCTGTAAACCACGGTTTGTGCTATCGCTACATTGGAACAAAATAAACTACCCTGCAGTGCCTGTTTTATCTGGGATTCCAGTCTGAGGCCTGCATGAAGTTAGAGGGGAGAAGAGGAAGAGAGCTCCAGCAGAGCAGCACTGCCAGGGAGCAGCAGGGACTGGTCCTTTTGGAGCTGCCCTTCCCAACTCCACCCTCTCCTTCCCAGCCCTGCTGTGGCTGTAAGGCCGCAGTGCTCTGGCAGCTTGGTCACTGTCCTGCTGCGTGTCCGTGCTGTGACCACAGGCAGGGACAGGCCGTGGGCACTGCTGGGACACAGCTGGGCTCCAGCACAGCAGCTCCATCAGCAAAGGGCATCTCCTGAGGGCAGGGCAGGAAGGCTTTGCTCTCCTCCAGAGCTGCTGTCAGCAATGTGCTCCAGGAATGCCCTGGCACAGCAAAGCCCAGTGCCTGGGCAGAGGGCGAGTGTGCAGGGGGGCACACAGCAGTGTCCTGGCACAGCCAGAGCTCCTGGCATGGACCTGATGGAGGAGCAGAGCAGGGCCTGGGCTGTGTCTTTGTTCTGGGGACAGCCTGGGAAGGTGCCCCATGACAATTGTCCCACACCAGCCCCTGCAACCACCATTGCCAGCAGTGGCCTCTCCCCCACCTGCAGGAGGTTGTTTGTCCCTGCATGGAGGGACACCAAGTGACCAGGCCAGCAGGCCATGTTTTCTGTGCACTGGGGAGATTTTAGCAGTGCATCGTGTGTGTGTGTGTGTGTGTGTGGGGGGAGATGAACCTATGTGAGCACAAACACCATCAGCAGCACTCGGGGGTGGCACAATTCCAGCGGCACAAACAGTGCCTTGAGGCCATTTTACTCTGAGAGTAACCTCCTCTGGGGAAATCACCTGAATTCTTTGCTGGGCTGTGGTTAGGACAGCATAGAGACAAACATCCTGGGCAGGGAGGCTCCAGGAAAAAATGCTCAGGGCAGCCATGGACTGCACAGAGAGACACTGGATGGAGTGAGGGTCTGTGGGGAGAAAACCATGCTGCCTCCCTTCTGAACCACCCTGAGGACCTGGACAGGGCTGTGCTGTGTTCTGGCCACTGATCTGGGACTGAGGGATGTGGAAAAGGCCTTTGGTGTCAGGGATGAGAAGGCTGGGCAGCGTCACTGTGGCACCTCTCTCAAACTCCCTGGAAAGGCCAGAGCCATCCCAGAGGGTCCTGGGCACTTGGGAAGGGCAGACATGGAACCAGTCTGGGCAGGGAGGAGGACTGGGAGAGTCACGGACTGGTCAGGCTCAGCAGGGAAGGGGATGTGGCAAATCCTCCTGCAGCCATTCCAGGCACTGGCAGGACAAGGCAGGGACTGCAGAACCCACATGGGAAGGAAAAGAAGGGGATGTTGTGTGCCCAGGCTTCAGCAGACCTGTGACAGGGTCTGCTGTGGTCTCCTCAGAGCCAGACTGGAGAGACCCGGGCTGAAGGAGTGGAACATGGGGTGGGTGGGAATTTGGCTGAACAATGAGGGTCAAATGTCATCCATGGTACAGAGTCCTCTTGGCAGCCACGCCCTGCTGACATCCCTCAGTGACCAGCCCTTGACCACCACTGTGGATTATTTCTATTATCTCTACAAGGACATGAAATGCACTTTCAATTCTTGGTGGATGCTGCCAAATTGCAGGGAGTCTGTGACTGAACTCATCTAGTAATGGTGACTGCTAAACATAACTGGGCAAGATGACTGAGTTGGGTAAATTTGTCTTGCCATCAGGTGCCAAGCAAGGCACAAGGAAAGGGAGAAAAAACGTATGCATCAGAAGAAAGGCAGTTCAACAGGGAAAAAAACAAAACCGACCAAAAAAACCTTCCAAACCCAACTAAAAAAAAGCACTAACAGAAGAAAAGCAAATCCACAGGAAATTGCCTATAAGCAGAAAATGTTTGACAACCTTGTGGCAGGATAAGATTCTGTATGTGTAGGTGCTGTTTTGAAAGAAAAATATCTTCAAACAGAAATTAATCCCCGACCCCCCTTGTCACCCAGTTCTCTCAGTTGATTGCTGATCATGGTGTCACATGGAATGGAACATCCCTTGGGTCAGTCCAGCCCAGCTGCCCCATCCCTGTTCCCTCAGGAACACTTGCCCATCCCAAGCCCAGAGGTTGGAGGGCTTGCAGACACACCTCATGCAGGGTGAGCACAGTGACAAGGACAGGAGAACAGAACAACATTTACTCTTATGAAGGACAGCAGAACAATCCTTTTGTTCCATGTGGTGTCAGTGGCATGGTGGCAGAGGAAACTTTTCCTTTAAGCATCCACCCCAGCACCAGCAGTCGTGGTGCCAGGAGGAGTTGTGTTTCCATGACAATCACCTCCAAGGTGTCTTGAACTCTTTCATAGGCGGCCAAGATTTCCTTCTCTGTAGGAGTGTAGTCGGCTTCAGACCCTCTGTAACTTCAGCTCCGGAATCCCAGTGGTCAGCCTCGAGTCTCCCCAGGCTCCTCCTGCCAAAGGCTCCAGGACAAACCATTGCTCCTGGCTGCAGAGTAGAACATATTCTTCACCTCTGCTCCTGTCCTGACTGGGCCAAGGGCTACAGCATGAGCGATCTCCTGCTTGATCTGGGCAAAGGCTTGCTGCTGCGCAGGGCCCCAGTGAAAATCGTTCTTCTTGTGGGTGACCAGGTGGAGAAGGCTCACAGTCTGGTTATACTCGGGAATGGACATTCTCCAAAAGCCAATGGAGCATAGGAAAGCTTGTGTGTCCTTCTGGCTGGTTGGTGGGGACATCGCAGTGATCTTATTGGTGACCTCAGTGGGAATGTGACACCATCCGTCTTGCAACTTTGCTCCCAGGAACTGGATCTCTCGGGCAGGTCCTTTGACTTTGCTCTTCCTGATGGTGAAGCTGGCTCTCAACAGAATCTGGATGATCTGTTGTCCTTACTCAAATACTTCCATTGCCGTGTTCCCCCACACAATGATACCATCGATGTACTGCAGGTGTTCCAGAGCTTCACCCTTTTCCAGTGCAGCCTGGACCAGTCCATGGCAGATGGTGGGGCTGTGCTTCCACCCTGGGGCAGTCGGTTCCAGGTGTACTGCACGCCCCTGCAGGTAAAAGCAAACTGAGGCCTGCCTTTTGCTGCCAGAGGAATGGAGAAAAACACATTGGCAATGTCAATAGTGGCGTACCACTTTACTGCCTTGGACTCCAGCTCATGCTGGAGTTCCAGCATGTCCAGCACAGCAGCGCTCAGCAGTGGAGTCACTTCATTCAAGTCCACAGTCAATGTCCATTGTCTGTCAGACAAGTGGGGCTCGCACAGGCCAAGTGTGGCTGTTGAAGGGTGAGTGGGCCTTACTGACCACCCCTTGGCTCTCCAGCTCACGGATCATTCTGTGGATGGGGATCACAGCACCTTGATTTGTCTGATACTGCCGGTCGTGCACTGTCGAAGTGGCAATTGGTACTTGTTGCTCTTCCACCCTCAGGAGTCCTACTGGAGATGGGTTTTCTGATAGTCCAGGCAAGGTGTTCAATTGCTTAATGTCCTCTGCCTCTACAGCAGCTATGCCAAAAGCCCACCTGAGTCCCTTTGGGTCTCTGTAACAGCCGTTCTGGAGGGAGTCTATGCCCAGAATACACGGGGCCTCTGGGCCGGTCACAATGGATGTTTCTGCCGCTCCTTCCCAGTCAGGCTCACCTCGGCTCCCACCAGGGCCAATTGCTGTGATCCCCCTGTCACCCCAGCAATGGAAACAGGTTCTGCCCCCACATGTCCTGATGGCATTAGGGTACAGTGCACACCAGTATCAGCTAAGGCTTCATAGTTCTGTGGCTCTGATGTGCCAGGCCACCGGATCCACACCATCCAGAAGATCCGGTTTCCCCGTGCCTCTCCCTGGCTAGAGGCAGAGCCCCTCTAACCCTGGCTATTATTTCTTTCCTGGGCATACATGGTAGAGGTACCTACAAGGGGATCTGACAGATCATGCCCGGGAGCTTGGTCATGTGAGGCTGAGGCTACCTTCCCTTTACTGGAATTCCCTTGGTTAGTGTTTCCCTCCTTGAGTGGATGTGACCACGCTGCCAGGACAGAAGTGGGTTTCCCATCCCACCTTCCTATGTCTTCCCCATGGTCACACAGAAAGAATCACAGGCCAGCCCGTGGGCTGTACCCTCTCTCTCTAGCTGGAGGATGTTGGGCTCTAACTTCGGGGCCTGTGACTCGCATGGGTGCTGCACTGATCTTCCTCACTGTCCTGGTTCAGGGCAAATTTGGGAAAGAACGTCCAAAGGGGTTCCTCCAGGAAACAGATTCAATCAGCCCCTCCCCACAACCGATTCGGGAAAAAATACGCCTTTGGTGGAAAATGGAAAAAACTCTTTATTAAGCAAGAAAACCTAAAGAATATTAAACAATAAAACTTCTTGCTGCTCCAAAAGAGAGATAAACTCAGAAAGTCTCCTCCCCGGGCTGCAGTTCCGCTCACTCAGTCTCTTATCGGTCCCTCCGGCACTGGAAATGCTGCGGCCCAGGCCGGGCCTGGTGGGCCACAGGTGTGAGCTGCCCGTGCTCTTCTGGGTGCTCAGTCCAGAGCAGGTTTGAGCAGGTCTGAAGAAAAGGAAAAGCCACAGTCCAGGGAACTCCTTTGCCTCAGCTAGCTAAAACTAACTAAAAGCAAAGGACAGCTCTGAGGGTACGTGAGCCGAAGCAGGGTATTTTCCTGGCGGGTGGGTTTAGTCTCCACAAGCTGGTGGCCAAGCTTGCGGAGACCACAGGGTACCCTCCTGATCCTAGGGGACCTTCACCATCACTCCCTTGGATCCTCACTCTCCCCCAAAAGGTTGGGGCATCCCCTGAGGGTAGTCTCCACTTATCAGGAGGTGCTTTTCTAGTCTCTCGCTTACCCAAAGCTGGGCTCTCCCCCAAAGGCTGGGGTATCCCATGAGGGCTGAGAGAGTAGAAAAGACAAGAATAGGGCAGAAATTTTCCATCAAACGATGGCACGTTTATAAGAATAGGGGAGAATCTAATATTATGCAAGAAGCCCCTGACACCCATGCACCTCGTTGAAATTTAGCTGTGTCTGGCTCCTCCCCTCTAAGTTCCCCTGTGGCTTCTGTGAAGCTCCCTGTACCCTCTGTCCCTCGGACTTCCCAAAACCCTACCCTATCCTCCCTTGGGGATGGTGTTGGCCACAGCACCCCAAGCACCCCGCTGGACACTGTTCAGACCTCTTGAGGGAACTGCAGTGCACTCGGCACTCCTTTCCAAGGTGGTGATGGCCACACCGCTTGGAACACCCTTTCCTGCCTGGACCCTTCTTCTCCGGCCCCAAGTTTCCCGCCAGCCCCACCCCTTCCGCAGAGGCCCCTGCACGAATCGCGTGTGGGGGCCAGTGCCCTTTGTTGGAAGGTGGGGTGGGACCATCCCCCATTCCTTATTCCGGCTCCTCCTCTGGGGGGAGGATCGCCTATGGGGCCTCCCGTCAGGGGACCCTCCTTCTTGGGAGATCACCCTCTTTTATGGAGAGACCTCCTTCGGAGGAAGGTGGAGCTGGAAACCCAGACCTGGAATCCTCCATTTTGTCTCTCCCTAGGATGGCGGCGCCCAGGTTCGTCCCCTTATCGACACCCCATAACACTTGTGGCAGTCGCCAAAGTAATCATATTTCTTCTTATGAACTGAACCAATTATGAATTCAATTTGCATTTAATTTTTGGAAGAATCTCCCCAAAGCACTTGACCCTTCAAAGCATTTGTGGAAACTGTTCAAGATCATTAACCTACAAGCTTCCACAGTTGAGATAATTTAAAAACAGAACCAAAAAGAACAATTTAGAACATGTTTTAAGTATAGAAAAAAGAGACATGAGGCAAGTGTTTGCCCATCAAAGTCAAAAATTTGTTTCAACTGTAAAAAGAAAGATCACATAAGAAAAAACTCTCCAAAGTAAAAAAAAAAAAAAAAACTACTATCATCATAATGAAAAAAAAATAAACAATTGAATGAATATAAGGACAAAATTATTCAGGAGTGACTGCCCAAGTTGCCCATCCATTTCCTTAATTATACCCTACCAAATGTTCCTTTTAATTTCAATATTATTTTAAAGTTTTCACAGTACGCTTTGGAAAAAGAGTTCATTAATTTACCTTTAGACCTTCTTTAAACTTCATGATCTTTGTTGATTTTTGTTTAACCATTTTCCCACATTCCCAACTAAATTTCTTGACTAAAAAATTGTTCATTATATTCTTGATACTTTAAAATAATTTGCTTAAGAAGTTATATATTATAGAGAGAGGAATCATTCTGTCCAGTTAATACCCACAGTAGCATAAAATGAAATGAGCAAGACCACATCTTCATTCGCTGATCACATCCTACAGGAGGAGTGACCTCCAAAATCACTTTCAAAACCCAGAAAGCCAGAACCTGCAGATTCCTCGGTGATTCATGCTTCAAGCCCAGTCTTACTTCAAGATAACTCCACTGCAATTCCTCCTCCGGACCCTGATTCCATATATAATAACTTTGTACATTTTATATTAAGTTTCTTATGCGAAGAAGATCCTTACCCCATGCGTTATGGTCACGAGTAGTTCATTTTTTCCTGTTAATTTTTGAATTCTTTTCTTTTGCTGTAATAATTTGTCACATGCTAGAATCTGTTATATGATAGATTATGTATATGATATGTTATGTAATAGATTCATTAATTTGTTTTGAACCCCAGAACTCTCCTCCCTTTTGTAAAAAGACACAGGGAGATATTGTGGTGTGTTTTGCTTTGAATCCATGTTTGCCCCCTGTTCTCCTGCCTAATCCACTCCCTTTCCCAGTTGCCAATTTTCCCAAGCTCTTTCCTAACCTCCTCCCTTCCAAGTTGTCAATCCTCCCTATCCCTACCCCTTTCTCCGGAGAGTTCAGTGTCTGTCTTGTTGCCCTTGATACCCCACTCCTTACTTTGTATTATTCCCCTCCCCTGTTTTCCCTGATAGGCTCATAAGCTATTTGCCCCACCTTATATTCCTCCCTTACCATATCCTCACTGGTTCACTTTCCTACACCCACCTCCTGAGTTGCTGTATAAAAACTTCTGTTCACCCCCGCCCCCCAGTCTTGCTGGGGAGCCCAGGAATAAATCCATCTTGTTCTACACCCAGACCCGTGTCATCGCTGTCTGTCCCTGCGCCAGAGCTGCCGATAACTGGGAATTGCAGAGCTCGCAGGGGGACAGTCACGCCTGTGCCACAGCCGTCCAGCACGCCCCGCACACGCGCGCTGCAACACTCCTGGTTAGGTGGAGAAGTCCGAGCTGAGCCCAAAGGTGCAGATGGAACAGCCGTGCACAGGAAGGCTCGGTGGGAAGGATGATCCAGGACCCGTAGGCCTGGCAGCCTGAGCTCGCTCCAGGGGAAGGCCTCGGAGCAGATCCTCCTGAGTGCCATCCCATGGCACGTGCAGGGAACCCGGGCATCTGCTGGAGGGTGGGAAAGCTCTGCAGAGGGACGGGGGCAGCTGGGGCCCCTGACGGGGTGTTGAGGGCTTCTGTGCCGGAGTTTGGGGGTGTTGGTGTTGGTGGGGTGTTGGGGAAGGAGTTGTCTGGAAGGTGAGCGGTTTAGGTTGGAATTTGAGTCAGTTTGAAGGCAGCATCTCTGGTTTGGCACAGCTTTGGTTACGGAGGGCAGAAAGAATATTTGTGATTTTTCCTCTTCATGGTCCCGATTCTCCTGCAAGGAACAAGAGGGGAGAGCTGTACTTTACTGGACAATTCGATATCTCTACCAGGGGGAGGATTAGCCTTTTTTCCTTCTATTCATTGGTTTGGGCTACTTTTGTAACATTGAGTGACTTTAATTTCTTGAGAGCTTTTATTCCTTAAGATAATTAGGATATTATCATCCATTCATAGAAAACCATTTGCAAACCAAAGAATGGCCTTTGGCTTTGCCCTTTTTTTGTGTAGTGTTATGTTCTGTTAAGTGACCCTCAATGGATGAGATTAAGGCAAATGAGTTGCTGCTTTGAGATGGGAAGCAAAATTCCAAATCTTCTCCTCCTCAGGCTATCCCAATTAATTTGGGAAGTTTGCAGTGTTTTGGAACTACTTGAGTTGAGCAATGGGAAGTAAAGCTTTCCTGAACTGAGGATTCTTACTTGCCTGATTCTTCTGTGCCTTTGCTGCTAAGGTGTTTTTGTGCTGAAGGCAATAACTTCAATGAGAAAATAATTTCAGCATGGAGTAAGAGCTTCTGACAGAGACCAAGTGTTGCCAGCAGTTGCTCCAGGTGCTCCTGCCAACAGCCCCTGCAGGCAGGAGCACAGCCCCCCAGTGCACGTGGGTTTGGCTCCCTCTGGCACAGAAGCCCCCCAGGGGCACAGGTCTCTGGGGCAGAAGACAGGGCACCAGCGCTGCCAGGGCTCGGGGGGTGGCAGGTCTGCTTTGGGCAGGGACTCTGCCTCACCTGCTGGTGTCAGCGCTCCCCGGGCCCCAGGGGTCAGAGCAGCATTCGTGCCCTGACCCACACATTCCTTGTGCGTGCCACACCTGCGGGTTTAGGATGGCCACCAGCTGGGACATGTCTCAAGGAGGCAGTGCCAGCTTCTGTGGAAGGCCCTGTGCACTTCCCAGCTGCGGGGGCTCCTGCTGCCCTGAGCCCGCAGAGCAGGGCAGCGTTTGCTGATGGTTTGAGCCGTTCCTAAAGACTCTGTCAGCCTGTCTTGGACACTTGGGGTGAGGGATTCCTTCTAACCTGGCCATCTTGGGTGGGCTGGAGGCGGCCATAGCGCAGGGGGCAGTGTGTGCAGGGGCCCTTTGTGACATGCTGCAGCATGGTCACCATGGCATGGAACAGCGTGTCAAAGGACCCTTTGTGACACGTGGTGACATAGGAGCTGGCGGTGACAAGGCCATGCCACAGTGCTCCAAGCACTTGACAGGACAGGACGAGACAGAGCAGTGCTGTGAGGAGCCCCCACACAGCGCACTCCTTCGTGTCTGACCTGGAGCTTTTCAAGGTGTTATTACTGCAGCTGACCTCAAGAACTTGCTGACCCGTGGCCTTCCCGAGGCTTCTCTTCTGCAAGTAGCCACAAATCCAGCCACTGACATGGAGCAGAGACCCCCAAGAGTGCCCAAGCTGGCCTGGGTGGAGGAAGAGGAAGAAGGCCCTGGAGCTGCCCCTGCACAGGAGACTGAAGAAGTGGTGCCATTCAAGCAGCTGCAGGAGTGTGAGTGGCAGAGCTGGGCTGCTGGGCTGCAGGGTTGGTGGCTGCAGCCAGCTTGGCCCTGCCCCATCCCATCCCATCCCATCCCATCCCATCCCATCCCATCCCATCCCATCCCCTGGGGCCATGCCCATGGACAGGATGGAATAGGGGCCGGGCAGACACCCCACAGCCGTGCTCCATGCCCTGGGGCGTCGCAGGGCTGTCCCTGCCTGGGCAGTGCAGGGCTGGGCTGTGTTCTCCGGCCTCTCCCGCAGCCCCTCAGCTCGGGCTGCGCTCGCTCTTTGCCAGGTGCAGCCGTGCAGCGCACACAAGAGCAGAAACGCACCCGTGGCCGCTTCCGCAGAACAGCGCAGGTACCTGCAGCCATCCCCACCTGGGCTGGGCCTGCTGGCACTGCTCAGCCAAGCACCACGCTTGGAGCATTCCGTGGAATATCCCTGGCTTCCTGCCCTTCTCCTACAGCTGGTTTGCAAATTCATGAAGAGGATCTGGGAGGAAGAGACCACCATGGGCACAGGGCCCAGAGCATATTCGCACATCTTCAAAACCCAGACCTGTGCTGCCCTGGCTGATATGCTGGTAGAGGAGGGGTTTTCCAATCCAAAGCAAGTAAGCAGCCTGTGGCCAGGCTTTGAGCCTCCCAGGAATTACTTGGCCTCCCAAGCCACGTCTGCTGCTCCCTGGAAGCCTTTGAGGCCATGGCAATGTGGTGGCAAGGGAAGCACTTCTCTGGGGCAGCTGGGCACATTCCTCCCTCTGGCAGCTTTCCAAGTTTCCTCGTGCCTTCTCCAGGTGCCCGCCATGGTGAGGTACATCCACCAGTGGCTCGAGGCCAACCAGTTTGCTGAGCACAGGCTGAACAGGACCCTGCTGGATCTCACCGAAGAACGGCCCGCTGACGTAGTCATGACGCTCCTGCGTGTGGCCCCATTGTGTGACAGGTATGGGGCCCACCTGCCCAGAGGGTTCAGGGCTCCCCAGCCCATCAGCCTGTACAGCCTGTCCCAGGTGTCTGACCAACAGAGAGTCCCAGGGCCCTCTGGCTGCTCCCTTTGCCAGCCCTGGCACATCAGCCCCCGAGCCTGCTGCTCCCTCGCTGCCCCTCAGGGGCCCGTCCCTACAGGGCTGAGCTGCCTGAGTGCTACTGGTGAGGGGCAGTGGGCAGAGGCAGGGCTGGCAGCCAGCTCAGGTCCCCACTGCTGCCCAGGCCACGGTGCTGTGTCTCAGACCCCCCTGAGACAGAGCTCTGACCCACAGAGCTGCTTTGACCATGTGGAAGAGCATCATGTGTTCGCCCAGGACTGCAGAGCCGGCCATGCTCGTACTCCTCGATGTGCTGGGCAGCTGGCCAGAGCACAGCACGTGCACCTCCGATGGGGACAAAACGGGTGTCTTTGTCCTGGCTGTGAGTTTCTGCAACTGGCCTTTGCTGGCCCCAAGGCCACCTCTCCAGCAGCTCTCCATCCTCCCTCCCTCACGGCGTCTCCCTGCCTCAGGCGCTGGGCTGAAACCTGGCCTCGGGGCAGCTTCAGGGCCACCAGGCCCGGTGCTCCCCTGTGGCTCTCCAGGTCTCTCCCTCCCGTTCTCGGGCCCTGCCACACGAACACCTCGGCACTGAGCGCTGTCTCGGGCTGCTCTGTCCTTTGCAGGCAACTGTGCTGATGTGGAAGATCCTCCAGCTGCCCTGTGTCCCACATATGGTGACTGTGTATCTCCCCCACCTATTGGTGCATCTGCTCTTCCAAGTGCTCTTCAGCACTCTGGATGTGCCAGAGGAGGTCAATACCTTCTGGAAGGGATGCCAGCAGCAATATGGCCTTGACACCAGCCCCAACAGGTGCTCCATGCCAGTCCTCCTGTCCTTGCCACATCCCTGGGCAGGAGCCAGTTCTCCCAGCGTGACCCGGGCTTTGCTCTGCACACAGGTTTGCAGTGCAGACCCTGAAGTCCCTGCTCTGCCAAATGCAGCACGAGGATGTGGTGGTGGCAATGGAACGCAAGTGTGGCTGGGACAAGCTGCTGTGTGCTGACACCTACCACCATGCCGTGGGTCTGCTGGCCAAGTGAGACCCCCCTTCTCCCCGCTGCCTCTGACATTTGTGCTCTGTGCCTGGGGTGCCCCATACAGTGCCTGTGGTCACGGGCCAGAGGACCTTGTCACCCAGGGACAGCCAAGCAGACTGGAAAAGGCTGGGAGAGGAGGGTTCCCACAAGGAGCCACCTCCCAAATAGCCCAGGGGCCCTTGCAGGATGCTGGGGAAAGAGCAGACCTCTGTGAGTCAGTCCTGGGAGAGGTTTGTCCCCCTGGCCCACAGTCTTGGTTACTTTGTCTCCTGCCAGGGAGATGTCCTGTGTCTCCATCCCCTTGTGCTCCCGGATCGCTCGCTACCTGCTCCGGCTGCTCAGCACACAGGAGCCACGCTGGGAGCTGCCCTCCCTGGCGTTCTTTGTGGAGGTGAGCCTGAAGGCCAGCACTGCCTCGCTCAGCTGCCTCCCGGCTCTCTGCCCTCTCGTAGCCACAGCTGCCTGGGACGGAGCCCGCACCCTGTGCTGCTGCCTGGGCTCAGCGCTGTGCGGTTCTGGGCTCCTGCTGGCTGGTCCCCTGTCACTGCCCGGTGCCTTTCAGGTCCTCAAGTGCCTGGACATGACTGAACGCGGTGCTGACAGAGTCCTGCAAATCATGTCAAGGCACCTGCGGAGCGCGTGCAGAGAGAAGTGTCACCTGGTGCTCAGACCCCTTCTTGATCTCATCAACAATCCCTTGATGGTGAGATGGGGGCAAGGGCTGAGGCTGCGCTCGGGAATGCAGTCACTTGGGCTTGGCTGGGCTTTGGGCACTGGGCCAGCTGCTCCCAGCTCTCCTGCCTCCTGCTTCAGCTGCCCAAGTGCTTCAGAACAGCCCTTTGGCCTCTAGGCCCTGCGGCAGCAGGATGGCGTTTCACAAACTTGTGTTCCGTACAGAGCAAAAAAATGTGGAGCCTGACTGAAAGTCTTGTGGAGCTCCTCTGGGACGCAGATGGAGAGATAGTTAGCATGACAGCCATGCTCCTCAACTTTATCATCTTGGAAAAGGACATGCTGATACCCAGCCCCATCGCACTGCAGCTGGTTGAGGCTCTCCTGCCACTCCTTGACCACGTAAGGCTCACTGCCCCCAGCCATGGCCACTGGCTGCTGCCTGGACACTTTGTGCCCTGCGGATTTGCAGGCCTGCACCAAGCTGAGCTCTGTGCAGCCGATGCTGAGGTCTTTTTTTCTTCCCTTCATACAGGACAATAGCCAGGTGCAGCTGCTCTGCACAGTGCTCCTTGGAACATTGGTGACTCTTCCACAAGAAAAGGAAAAAGAGGCCCTGAAGACACACGTGCACCAGAGCCTGCTGCCACTCTTCTTCCACTGCCATGATGAGAATCAGCGAGTGGCACAGGTGAGGACTCGTGGGCTGCTGCTGTTCCCCTGGGAGGGGCTGGGCTGCCTCCTGCCCTGGCGCCTCGTGGGCTGCAGCCTCCTCCAGGCCCTGGCACAGGGACACAGGTCCTGCGCCCTGGGCTGTGGGGCCATCTCCACGTCTCTGCTGCTCTCCAGGCTTCCCAGGAAACGCTTCTGTGTGCGGCCGAGTTCCTGAAGAGGACGGAACTTGAAAAGCTGGTGAAGAGCAAGAAGCTGTGGAAGTTCACAGAGTGGCTGGTAAGGAGGGCCGGGAAGCCGCAGCCCCAGCCTGGAGAAGCCCCCTGAGCGCGGTGCTCGGTGTGCAGGCTGGCAGCTGTGCCCCTGCCCGCTGCTGCAGCCCGAGGCCGTGCCGGCTCCTGCGGCCCGAGCCGGGTGCCGATGGAGCCCCGGCCCGGCGGGGCTGCGGGGCGGCACCGCGGCTCCCCGGGCAGCAGCCGGCCCTCTGCCCCCTCCAGAGCCCGGCGCCGGCGGCTGCTGCCCGCGCCTCAGGGCTGTGCGGGCAGGGGAGGCCGGGGCTGGCGCGGAGAGCGCCCGGCCCAGGGGCTGAGCCCGCGCCAACCCTTCCCTGCTGCCGCTCTCTGCAGCTGGCAGAGGACAGGAGCAGAGTGGCCGAGCACCTGCGCCGGGCCCTGCCCTACATGCAGAACCTACAGCAGCCCCTGCGAGAGGCGGCCGTCAGGTTCATGGGTGAGCCAGGAGCCCGAGCTCCCTCTCCGCCCCGCCGCAGCTCGGCCCCAGCCCCGGGCCGGTGCCGCGGAGCCCCGCCTGCCCTGGGCGCTGCTGCCGCCCTCTCCAGCCGTGCCCTGGGGCGGCAGCGAGCGGCGAGGGCCCGGCCCGAGCCCTGCCGGGCCAGGAGGCCGTGTGGGCACAGGGCTGGCAGCGCCGCTGGCAGGGAGCTGTGCCGCTGGGCCTGACAGGCTCTGTGTTCCCAGGGACGGCCGGGCAGTACCTGAGGGGGAGGACCAAAGAGCTCCAGCTCATCTCTGAGGGTGAGTGAGGGCAGCGGGCTGCCAGCGGGGGCTGGCGGGGGAGCTGGGAGCCCTGCCCCGGCTGCGGAGGGCTCTGCTCCCTGTGCGGACCAGGGCCGGCGTGGGCAGAGCACACAGAGGTTTCAGGGCACCTGGGGGATTCGTGGCCAGCAGCTTCGGGCTGATCCAGCTGGTCCCTGCTCCCTTCTGTCCATGGCCAGAGCCGGCTGGGATGGCCCTGGCACAGAGTCTCCTTGGGTCCCCTCAGATGCGGGAACTGACCATGGCTCTGTTCCTCTCTCTTTCAGCCCTTGAAGGCATGGCAAATGACATCAGTGTCGCCGTCGGAAGCCTGGCAATTCAAACATTGTACGTCCTCCAGGGAACAGAGAGAGCTCCATATTCCATCTTTGACAACCTGCATGATCGGCTCTGCAGGGCATGGAGGAGACGGCCTTGTCTGTCTGGGCTCGGCTGGCTGCGCTGCTGGAGCTCTGCAGAGAGCTGATCCCAGAGATTCTGTCTGCTGGGGCCACCTGAGCCAGCAGGAATGTTTAATTTCTTCAAGATTGTTCTTTTCTTTCTTTTGGTTTTCTTTAGAATATAAATACAGGATGTGTTGTAATAGACAGACTCCCAGGATCTTTCTTTTGCTGCCCAGGCTCTGCAGGGCCTAGGGGAAGAGGGAGAAAAAGGTTCCTGGGCTCAGCAAGCTGCCCAGGCATGCAGGGTTTTAGAGAAAATGGCCAGAAGCCCCTTGGCCTTTGGTGGTTCTGCTGAAGCCTTTGTGCTGCTGACAGAGCAGATGGGCAGGGGCTGGAGCTGTGGGGATCTCTGTGAGACCCGTGCCTGGAGATGGCCACAAGCCCTGCCCCAGGCAGGAAGCGCCATCCGTGTCCTCCTGCCCGTGTGTTGCTGGCTGGATTGCTGAGGGCTCCCAGGTGCCTCTTGATGGGCTCCTCTGGAGCTCCTGTGGGGCTGCGGCGCTGCTGCCGGGCAGGTTGGCCGGGCTGGGGGAGACCCTGAGGGGGTGGGGCCACAAAAGGATGAGGGGCTGCAGAAGCCCTGACAGGACAAGGCAATGGGAAGGCACTGGGGGGACGTGTGAGGGAGTGGGTAACGCTGGCTCAGGGAGGAAAGTGGGTTGGAGCCAAAGAGACCACTCACCCCGATGTTCGTGTGGCAAACAGAGCACGTTTTTTCTCAAGCCCTTCCTTCTAAGGGCCTTTGAAAAACCCAGTCTGGATGATTTCACTGGTTTCACAGCCTCAGGGGCTGCAGTGGTGTTATGGTTTGATATTGGTATAATGTTAGTGTTTTTTATGAAAATGGAATTTTTTAACTGAATGCTGTGAAATGCGATTGGGAATAGAGTAAAGCAGGCTTAAGCTTAATAATAAGAAAAAAATTTTATGAAACTCTTACTATTATGTTATTCTTAAAGAGGGGGGAAAAATGAAGAAAGAAAACACACATAATTTAAAATGAAAACTTTTTAAAGTATTTTTCTTTTCACTACTTAACTTTATTAAATTACAGTGAGACACAATTTGGATTTTAATTAGGTTTCTATTTTTTAGATAATTAATATTTGGTTTATTTGTAGGGAGATAGGAGTTTTTTTGTGTTATAGATTTTTTAAGAAATATGGTTGTTATATTTTGTGTTTTTATGTTACTATATGGCACTGCTTGGAGAAAAAAGTTTGCTAGTGGTGACTTTTTCTTTTTTATGTACAGTGCCTTCACTACCAATGTAGGGATGGACAGACTGTTTTTAGGATTTTTCTTTTCAAGGATGCTTTGCTAAGAGGGGAAAAAATAACAGTTTAGTTTTTTATTTTTAGGACTAATAGTCTTCTCTATTTTTTCCTGGGGCTGAGGGTCTAAGAATAGAAATTTTCTTCTTTTCTTTTTCTGTGAAGACAGGGGGCACTATTATAAACTTTTTAAACTTTTTTTTGTTTGCTTTACTTCTGGTTTTTTTTTTTTAGTTGAAGCATGGTTTTTTTGGCTTACTAGCATTTTTTTTTAAATGTAGGCTTTTTTTGGAGGAGAAGATTAGTTTGTGGCTATTAAGAAAAAGTTTAGCTAAAAGTTACTTTATCATCTTTTTTTATTTAGAATTTTTCTTTCTAACATTTTAGGTCTTAGGCTGTCTTTCTTCTTTTTTTTTTCAAACTAAGGAGGAGAAAAATTTTATAAAGCTTTCATTTTTTTGGAAGGGTTAAAAGTTTTGATTCTTAGAGATGGCTTGCTGCTCAGGCTTTAGTTTTTATAGGTGTTTGGGTACTTTGCGGCTCTCTTGCTCTTTTCTTTTTCTGCGGTGAACTGCTGATAAAATTATTGTTGTCTTTTTTTTTTTTCTTGGGAGAGAGAGAGACTGGGGAGAATGGAGATATTTTAGATTTTTTTACTATTTTATCTGTAGGGGGCTAGTTTGGTTCTAGTTTTTTTACTTTTGGGCTTACTTCTGAAGGCTACATGGCTTCTCCCCTCCCCCACCCAACTCGTGGCCGGGCAGGGGAGAGTTTTGCACTGACTGCTGACTGGAAATTAAGAGCGCGAGTTCTCCTGGGAATTTTGTTTTTAACTCTTCTGTGTTCTCAGAGGCGTGTCTATCTTTAATTGGTCAATGTTTAAATTGACTTTTTCTTTTCGGAAAAACTTTTTTTCCTGTGTTAAACTATGACAAGTGGGAGCCCAGCTGGGCTTTGCCCTGGGGCTATCCTGCAGGGACAGATGCAAACAAGGAGCATTCCCTGCCACAAAGAGCCAAGCCAGGGCTGCAGGGCAGCTGCTCCAGCCCTGACTGCACTGCTGAGTGCTGTGCTCTGGGGCTGGGGCTCCCCGCACAGGGGACTGCACTGCTGTGCCAGAGGAGACAGAGAAGCTGCAGCTTCAGCCTAACCGAGGTGGGTGCGTGGGCTGGGAAGAGTGGGGAGGCTCAAGGGGATTCACAGAGCTCATCCTGCTGCAAGGATCAGGAAAAGGGAGTGGGAACTCAGCAGTGAGGAGAGCTGGGGGCTGGAGAGCAGCTCTGAATGACACTAAAATCCCACCAGACCTCTGAAACATTGCTGCTCCTCAGCCAGTGACAGGATGAGTCCCTAAGCCTGGGGCTCGGCCTTCCTCATGGTGAGGGGCACCAAGGAAGGCAACAGTGTGATGGAGACTGGAATGGGCTGGGAGCTCACTGACGGAAAATAGGGAGCAGTTGGGGAGTAAAAGGCAGGTGGGGGAGAGAACTGGTCAGAGAAGGGCTGAGCTACAGCTTGAGCAAGCCGCAAAATGTCATTTGGGGTCATCCTAGATTGATTTAATTTCAGAAGTTATTGAACAAGTTTATATTTTGGGTGGTGCCATGTTTTCCCTTGGAGGTGTACACTCTGCAAACTTGAACTGTGTTGCTGAAATGCTCAAGCAAGTCTGTGCTGCAGGGCACCCCATTTCTCCTTTTGCTGATTGCAGCCCGGTGCTGAGCTCCAGCAGAGCCCTGGCAGAGCCCAGAGCAGCCTCAGCACCCGCAGAGCCCGGCTGCAAGGAGAGAAACCAGAAACCACCCGTCAGCTGAAGGCTGCTGTCCCCTTGTCCCAGCTGCCCACAGAGCCCAGGCCATGCTGGCTGTGCCCAGAGCTGTGCCCAGAGCTGCCCATCACTGCTGCCTTTGGGAGCAGAGCAGGAGGGCAGGACATTCCCAGCCTGCAGCCAGCCACGGCACATCCGGCCCTCAGCAGCTGCCCAGAGCAGGACGCTCCTGTGCTCGCTGCCATCTCCCCAAAGCTCTGACCCCACCATCCCCAGCAGACAGGACCCACCTCATGCCATCCACCGCTGCGAGAAAAGCTGGTCCCAAACGATGTCCTCAGCCTTCTCCAAGGGCACGGCCCATCCACGCCGCAGCTGCTCCCAAGCACTTCCCAATCCCGACTGGACCTTACATAGAACGCTTCCTCTAGAAAAACAAACATCGAATTACTGAAAATAGATTACAGACAAAAAGAGGAGTGAGGATAAAGGTCAAAAATCTTATCTCTGTCAGGGGCTGGAGGAAGGCCCAACACCTGCATGCCAGGGAAAAACCCACCATGGGTGAGGGAATCCCAGGCTTTCTCCCTTCTCTCTGCACTGCCCCCATGGTGTTCCCAAAGCAAACAAGGGCAGAGGAGCAGCCCAAGCCCTTCCTTGCCTGCAAAGCAAAGCAGCCCCTGCACAGGGTCTGGAGTCCCACCTCTGCTCCCACCATGGGGGTTTGGTTGTGTCGGGCTGGCTGCCCCAGCCCCAGCCCCAGCCTCAACTCACCCGTCTGGCCAGTCCGAAAACCTAATGGGAAATGGAGACTGACAGTCGATTTTCGCAGGCTTAATGCCAACACAGATCCTCTCACAGCAGCGGTCCCAAACTTAGCAGAATTAATAACATCTATTCAAGAAAAAGCTCATCCAATTATGGCAACTATAGATGTCAAAGATATGTTCTTTATGATACCATTACAACCAGAAGACATGGACCGTTTTGCCTTTACGTGGGAAGGACAGCAATACACTTCCACTAGACTCCCACAAGGATACAAGCATTCACCCACCTTAGCCCACCATGCCTTAGCTAAAGAACTAGAGGAGATATCCAAACCTGATGATGTAGCAGTGTGTCAATACATTGATGATATTTTGGTGGGAGGGGATGAAATTGAAGCAGTAAGAGAGACTCAACAGAAAATAATCTCCCATTTAGAGAGTCTCGATTTACAGATCCCCCCAGAAAAGGTTCAAAAACCCTCTCAAGAAGTAAAGTTTCTGGGGATTTGGTGGAAAGGAGGCATGACATGTATTCCACCTGATACCTTAACTTCTTTAGATCAGATTAAAATGCCTCATTCCAGGAAAGATCTACAACAGGCTCTAGGATTATTAGTGTTTTGGAGAAAACACATTCCAGATTTCTCAATAATTGCTAGGCCCCTTTATGACTTGCTAAGGAAAGGGGTAAAACTCCTTCTCAGGAAGAAGCATTGCAATTACTGATTTTTGAAGCAACTGCTCATCAAGCACTGGGCCCTATTCATCCTACAGACCCCTTTCAGGTAGAATGGGGATTTGCTGTCTCAGGATTGTCAGTACACATTTGGCAGCGGGGACCCGAGGGTCCAACAATGCCTGTTGGTTTCTATTCCCATGGTTTCAGAGATGCTGAGAAAAGGTACACTACCTGGGAAAAGGGATTGTTTGTGGTCAGCCTGGCTCTCATTGAAGTGGAAAGACTTGCACTACAACTACCAATTGTATTGAGAAGCCCTTTCAATGATACTAAGACAGTCACTACTGGGACCCCCCCTCCTGACGGGGTGGCCCAGAGGGCCTCAGTAAGAAAGTGGTATGCTCAGATTGAACATTACTGTAACATCTTTACAGTAACAGAAGGAGCTGTGAAAAATTTGGCAATACAAGAAACTGAGAGCTTGGATAGCAGCCAGGACAAACCTGCCTCTGTAATCAAAGTGGCCCCTCCTTTCTGCCCTGAACAATCAGCAAACTCCTGGTTCACTGATGCTTCTGCTAAAAGGGAAGTAAAGATATGGAAATATAGAGCAGCAGCACTCCACATCTCTTCTGGTGAGCAAATTATCACAGAGGGAGAAGGTAGCACAGAGGTTGGGGAACTAATAGCCGTCTGGAGTGTTTTCCAAATAGAAGCACAAAATTCCTCTTCAGTCTACATTTACACTGACTCTTATGCTGTCTACAAAGGTTGTACTGAGTGGCTTCCTTTTTGGCAACAAAATGATTGGGAAGTGAATAGAATCCCAGTTTGGCAAAAGGAAAAATGGCAAGAAATATTAAATATTGCAAGTCAGGGGAATTTTGCAGTGGGATGGGTAGCCTCTCATCAAACAGACGGAAATCCAGCAGGAGAGTGGAATAATAAAGCTGATGAACTAGCAAGGCTTAGTCCCCTGAAAAAGGAGCAAATTACAGAGGAACGGGATCAACTGTTAGAATGGCTGCATGTCAAAAGACAGCACACAGGTGTGAAAGATTTATATCAAGAAGCTCATGCTCGAGGTTGGCCTGTTACCAGAGAAATGTGTAAAACCTGCATATCAGCTTGTGAGCAGTGTCGCAGGCGACTGAAAAGACACCCTTTAGAAGATGACCCTTTGCATTTAAGGAAAGGTAAAGGTTTATGGGATGCATGGCAGATAGATTATATCGGTCCCTTCAAGAAATCAGGAGGAAAACATTTTGTACTAGTAGGAGTAGAGATTGTATCTGGGTTAGTCCAAGCTGATGCTTTCAAAAGGGCTACAGGGGACAATACTGTCAAAGCTTTGCAGGGGTGGTTTGGAACTTTCCCTAAGCCCCAGGAAATACAATCTGATAATGGATCTCATTTCACTGCTAGAGTTGTACAGGAGTGGGCAAAAAGTGAAGGAATTAAATGGACTTTTCACACCCCTTACTATCCCCAAGCTAACGGGATCGCAGAAAGGACTAATGGTCTTTTAAAACGACTATTGAGACCACAGGAAGGAAATTGGGATCTTCGGTTATGGAATGCTGTAAAAGGTGTAAATGACAGGTGGGGAGTAAATGGGTGTCCCAAGGTCACTGCTTTTTGTCCAACAGCTCCAAGCATCATTCCCTCACTGCAAGGACCTAATGATCCTAAAAATCCTGCACATTACCCTGGGCAACCTGTCTTGGTAGACCTCCCCACTGTAGGGCAGGTACCACTTGTGCTGAAAACCCCTCTGAACAAATATACATGGATAGCCTCTGATGCTCTAGGAAAAGAGCACCGCATAAATACACGCTGGATAATTCCATCATTCTAACCTTTTCTGCCATATAGTGGCAGGATTTTCTTGTTATGTTTGCTTTTACAGAAGAACCCCGAGGGACTTTATCATCTGAACCATGATAAAATTGATGATACTCCTCTGCATTTTACCACAAATCTACAGCCAACACCCCTCTGAGTGGTCGTGGTCGGAAGCTACCATCGAACACACTGATGTGATAGGATCATATCCTAAAGATCGCCACCCAAATCTGGCAACTGTCGTGCTACATAACTCTAAGGTATATCGTCCAAGTGAGTGGAAATGGGATCAGAAGGACTGGACCAGAACCCTAACTGGAACGATTGGTGAGACTATTGTGGTAGCATGCAGAAAGGTAGAAGGATCCTCACATGAGAAAGCTTCTTCTATCACAGTTGCTGGAAGTTTTATGGAACCAGGAGGAAAAAATAATTTAAAAATTCCTTCAGCAAAAGTGTACCCTACAAAGAAATGGGAGTGTATCAAAACATTTACCCTTACCCTGTGCTGCCGTCAAGAATATATTGGTAACTATACTTCAAGTCCCCAAAACAACAATGTAGTAATTACCTTAGATTGTGAATATGAACCCAATGAGTGCCGGTATAGTTTTGTTTTAGCTAAAACTACTTATGTGACATGACTTTGGCAAAATAATTTAACCAATCCATTGGACTTACAAGGTCTGGTTTACAAATTTAAAATTGATGCTACAACTAACAATGACACAATAATTGCACCCCAATTGATAGAAAGTCCCTTTACCGAAGGGCCACGGTCACAAGCTTTTGTTTATTTCTCTGGGTACATGGGAAATGTAAAGGATTTAAATCTATTAACTCTTGTTATGCATAATAATCAAATATACACTAAGCAAGAATGGAAAGAACAAAAAACTTGGCAGCTTCAAGGGGAAATGGGGGAGAAAATTAGTATAGGATGCCGAATGATTAACAAAACTGCTTACGACAAAGCAACTTCAATTAGTGTCCTAACAGGTAACACAAACAAGCAAGAGGAGGTTTGCACGCATCCAAACATACAAGAGTGTTGGCACAATTTTACACTAACACAAACTGCTGAAGTAGTTTGTCTTTGGGGCAAAGACACCGAAGGAATTTCTTTTAAATTTATAATAAATGCTATAACCCAAACTACTACAGTTCATACCACCACCACCACTCAAACTCAACCACCAGTTATGCTTACTCCAAAAATCTCAAAAGTTGGACCATATATTATCAGGAAAACTGGCCAACAACAAATATTGTTCAATCTGGCATGGTCTCTTAAACAAGTTAAATTGCTAATGCAAAGTAATGTCTCTGAAGTTCAGCCAGCTTGTTTACCTTTCTTGCAAACTTCTTTCCAGGGTTGGACGACCTGGTTACGACAGTGGAACCCTTCTAAAACACGAAAACCAAGAGACATAACTGGTGTCGTGGGAACAGGATTGGGAATTCTAAATAGTATTAATTCAGAAGTATTATTAAATAAATTGGCTGCTACAACCAAAGATTTGACCCAATTACAGCAACCATTGCAATCATCCTTATCAGCCTCGGGAACACATCAGTGGTTACTAACAAACATATTACCAAATTGGGAAAAGGTAAATCTGAATGACCACGAATTGATAATTGATGCACTCAATGCTACACAAAACAACATTTCCTTAGCCCTTAGCTGCATTCAGGCACAATTATGGATGCAGTCAGTTGCTGCTTCACTTATAAGAGAAGGTGAAGAAGGCACGTTTCCTATGGAAATTCGGAAGATAGTTTGGGACAGTGCCACTGACTTTGAAAAAGATTTCCAATCCTGGTGGAATTTGGTGAACTTTACTTATGACCCCACTGCAAACTTAGCCACAGCTTTTTTGTTAACCATACGCAGTGCCTCCGTGCATTCAGTATTCCCCATTATTGCATTAGGATTGAATCATGATGGAGCCACTCTCTATCCTTCCGAGCATAGAGAATGGGCCCGACATATTGATGATAAATGGCAAACTGTTAACTTAGAATCTTGTATTGTCCGAGAACAACAAGGGTTCATCTGTGAAGACAATGCAATTATAGCTCAGGATATTTGCCTGGACACTGAACAAAATACCTGTCACTTTGAAATCCATCCTAACAAAACTCCTAAAACATTCCTTGTATATATAGGCAATGGATGTGCATGCTTTAGAACTGCTTGTAACACAGTGTATGTAGAAGACACAGTAGTAGATACTAAAAATCATTCAAATTTTTGTGCTTGCAATTTCACTAAAATTACAGGATGTGATTTTTCTTTTGAAGCTCCAGTTACTTCATATCAACTTTTAGAATCTAATTACACGCTGATTCATAAGCTATTGCCTACCCCCACAGGAATGAATCTTACTCTGGTAAGGCAATTGTTGCTTCACCAAGACTTAATTAAAATCTTAGGAAAAATCAAGGAGAACGGACAGAAAACACTGGTAACTATTCATCATGATGTACAAGAAATACATCGGGTTATAGAAAGGGTGAAAAGTGATGCAGAACATAGGTGGTGGGATACACTTTTTGGGTGGTCACCGACTTCTACAGGTATCCTGAACAAATTGTGTCATCCCATTTTTGCCCTTTGGATTTTAGTTTTGATTGGCTTTGCTTTATCAGCAATCTTGCTTATTATGAATTGGAGAATGATAAAACGATTAACAAAATTGACAGCTATAATTAATGCACACCACTTGGCCGATGTGCTTTATACTATAGACATCCCCAGGACTATAGACACAAAGCAATTATAAGATTGGAAGATTGTTTGTTTTAGTCACTTAGAGAACCTGATTTGAATTCTTAAAGATTGTTTTATTAGTTTAAAGAATTGTTTTAATATTATTTAATCAACTCATTGTTTATTGATTAGAAAATTGTTCCAATTAAAATTGTTCCAATTAAAATTGTTCCAGTTAATATTGATTCAGTTTATACTAATTATTGTTATTGTTTTACTATTTCCCTTATTCTCTTTTCCCCTCCTTTTTCTTTTTTTTCCCTTCTCTGGGATATGCTGCCAACACTAGACGAGTCCTGAAGACTTCACAACGACACTACAGAACCCTGCTGAAGATCTCTTGAGGGCAATCGTCAGTCACGGGGTGGTGTAAGAGGCCGTCTGAAGACCCTCACTCATTTGCCTGCCGATTGCCAGGAGAAGGAACTCCCTTCCCCCACTGCAGTTCCGGCTTGGAGAAGGCAACAGTGCAGGTGCAGCCGCTGCACCATTACGTTCTGTTCCGAACGAGGCCTGGCAAGAACTTGGCAAGAAGTTGGCAAGGACTTGGCGAAGACCCAGCGTGGACCCAGCACAGAGCAGCCCTCTGCAATTCCTGCTTCACTCTCCACCTTTAAGCTGAATGAACTGTTGGGGTGACTCTGGTGGTCTCTCACTGAAGACCCCTCATCTGCCTCCTTACCACCGTGACAGACGGAGATCAAGAACCCTCTCCCCAAGGACTGAGACTGAGACCCCTACCACAGAGAGTGGTGGTGGGGGGAATGACATGACCTGTTCTTCTCCAGTAACTTCAATGGACTTATTCATCATTGTGTTTGTTCAGCCTGGATGATTTTCTGTAGATACACCTGTTCCCCCCATAGCATTTTCAATAGACTCTCATTGTTCTGCATGTTCCCCCCTTTCCCTCTGTGGACTATAACTGGACCCCTGGGTTGGGCAGGATTTTGGAGACTCTCCCCAACACAACAAGACGGATCCCCATCGTCCGGACCAGTGAGGACCTCATCTGTGTTGGTAGCTATTCCCATCCCCCGTTCTCTATCTCTCTCTCTCTCTCTCCTTTTTATTTCTTTTCTGACCCCACTATCGCATTTATTGGTTTTTTTTGGCCCTTAATAAAGGTGCATCTGTTGTGATTAAACTGATAGTCCCCTGCTGTTTGTCTTTTGCACTTTGGGATCGGCTAACGAACCATCACGACACCCCACTATAAGCGGATCGTGACAACTAGGGAATATTGTCAAGGGATGTCAGGATATTACGGATGGTTAGAAACTCCGATCCAACAATATCAATGTGTTATTTCAGGATCTGCTCCAGTATTAAACCATCCCTGTAGCAAAATAACATTAAGAGCTGAAAGGGAAAAGGAAGAAGAGGTTTGCTAAAATATTACTCCAACTCAGTCCTTGGAAGATGAATGGGGAGCAATTTGGTGACCGGGCCTTTTAGAAACCTACAGTTATTTGGGAGAAGTTCATTGGTGCGTACAATGGAGCGGGACTAAGAATCAGACTCATTCAAGCATAATGAATCTACATACTACAAAAAGACGGATTAGGGAACAGAAGGAAATATGGAATTGTACTCGAGTAATAACTTGCGATACCCCTGAGACCCAGATTGGGTTAGTACCAGTGAGAGTTTTGTTAAAATGGGGATGCGAGTGTAGGGGATATAATCATACCATAAGAGGAGAAACTAAGGGAGATAAGAACGGTACAAGAATCATCAGCTGTAAGTCTACAACCATTAGGAGTCCAGGGAATTTGGTATGGGTAATGGGACACGGGGAATGGACCACACATATGCCCATTGACGGACCAGTCACTCAGGTAACTTTAGGAATTCCCACCTTGTGCCCGTTGTGGAAACAATCAAGGTTAAAATAGAAAATTAAAAGAAATATAAATGATGAAGACCAGTGGCATGAACCTGATGGTGGTGTAAAATTTGGATAGGCACTGGAATCACTCTTTTCACCAATAGCAGCTTATCGGAATAGGGATATGCAATATAAGCTAATGGGGCAAACCAAAAGATTAGCTGCCACCACCAAAAAGGGGTTTAAGGATTTAAATTTACAATTGCAAGCCACTAGCAGGATGACTTTACAAAACCGAATGGTATTGGACTTTTTGCTATTAAAAGAGCATGGGGTATGTGGACATTTAAATCAGAAAATTGATCATTGTTGTATCCATATTCCAAATGTAACAGTCGAGGTTGAACGAGATATATCTCAGCTAGAAGAAGTAGAGGATAGGACCCAGAAATTAGAACAACAAGCAGAACACAATTGGGTAGGGGAAGTGTTTAGTTCTATGGGGCTCCAGGTCTCTGGTTGGATTTCGTCAATAATTTAATATGTGATAATGCTGCTGATTTTAACCTTTGTTTTGCTCGGAGCTTACAAGTGTATGACAGGGATCGTTAGCAAAGAACGACTTCATACCCGGAGACTGATCAACGCAATGCCAAGGAGTACCACGCCTCCTCCATCTCCTTCAGTAAATCGAGAAGACGGACTGAAGACTACTGGTTGAGCATCCTTGCAACTGGAAGATTGAAGGATGCTCAAAAGAGGGGATTTGTTGCATTTCAGACTAGCAAAAGTTTAGTAGAAGTAGTTCGGCTAAGGCTTAGAATTCTTAGTAGGCCATAGGCTGTGTGTTGTTAGAAACAGTTGTTAGGTAAGGGCAGTACGGAATACTGGAGAGGTAGGAACTTATCTCAGAATACATTCCAAGAGTAGGCTGTGGTAGAACATGTCATTATTCACAAGATGGATAGGTAGATCTTGGGGGAATACATTGTTTTTACCTAACAGAGTGAAGAGAATTTATGATCATAAAAAATGTTCAATTTAAACAAGGATTAATTTGTAAATAAATGATTGTTGGAGTGTAACGTTGACAAATATGTGTTGAATTAAGCAATCATTGATATAGACTCTATATAAACGCAATGATTTGTTAGCTCGGGGGGCTCTGACTTTGGTCATTAGTCCTCAGGCTCCCAGGGCCCTCAATAAAGCACCGCATAAACGACTTCGGTTGTTTTGTGTTCTCTTTACGGGCAACAACAGGATTCACTCAGATTTCCCGTCAGGAGAAACCAAACCCTGTTACAGTTATAGAGGCTACAGAGTCAGAAGATTTCTGTGCTTTACCTTCACTCCCAATGTCAGTAGAACTTGGGGTGCTGCAGCTGGTCAGGGTCAGTGTCACACCGCTCCCAGCTGCAGGGCCCCATTTAGGGTCCTTCAGCAACGACCACACGGAAGACTTAGGGCCCAGAGAACATTTTCCACCCAAAGAGTGCCTTGGGTTTCAGAAAGTAAGAGATTCTGGTTCACCCTGTGCCCCATGTGCGCTGCCCCGCCCCGTGGAGTTGAGAGGAATGAGCAGAATGGATTATTAGAAGAGGTAGTAAATGATACTGTTAAAATGTCCAATAGCACATCCTATGAGCTCCAACAAACACAAATGGGGACTCCAGAGAACCGCATGGCCTTGGATTATCTGCTTGCTGGCCAAGGAGGAACCTGGGCTATCAGGAGACGGGGATGTTGCACTGCTAGCAGTGATGGGTTTGAAGGCCAACAGTCAGGAATCACCTTGACAGAAAGAGCAGTAGAAGAGTGGCAGAAAGAAGAAAATTCTTCTTGGTGGGATTGGCTTCGTGGCTGCCAAATTAGAGGCTGCTGTGAAATGCATTCGTGGCAGGGCCTGTCATCATTGCAGTGTGTGCACTTGGTGAGTTGCTGTGACACTTTGTGCTGGGAAGTGGAGTATTGGGACCTTTCTTAAAAGAGACAGTCTCAAGAAAAGAGAGGCATTTGATAAAGAACAGAGAACAGCAACTATTTAGGCATGTTTTAAAAGGAACGTGAATAGCTCTGAGTAATGAACTTAAACTGCACTTAATTGTAGAACAAGAGGAGATGCCTTTATGCCTAATACCTAAATCTAAGCTGTGTTACTGAAAGAGTTATTACAAAGGTTGTAGTTGATTGTAGGTCTCAGGACCGATCAAAGTACCAAGGCCTGAACAGGTTGTGATCAAGGCCTGAACAGGCCCTGAGGCAAAGCTCACCTCTAGATGAACCTTCCAAGCAAATGTTGTATTTGTATCCACTCATTAAGGAAGCATGATTAACAACATGATCAATGTATGTGTTCCTTGATAAAACATGGATTTATCTTTCTGTATTTAGAAACAGACAAGGCCCCATCTGGCCTTGTTTGGGGGTGAAGGATCAAAGTCAACTCCCTTGGTTCCTCCTTCAGCCCTGGCCAGGCTTTGGGAGAAAGCAGTCAGGAGAATGAAAGCAGATGTTCTCGCAGTGGCAGTGATGCCAGCTTGTTTGTTTAACAGTGTAAAAGCTGGGTCCTCTCACAGCTTTGGAGCCTCATTGCTTGCAGAGGTGGAGGCACCTGCAGGAATTCCCAGTGTCTGGGAGTGGTTCTCCAGCCC
This sequence comes from Taeniopygia guttata, assembly GCF_048771995.1. Taxonomy (NCBI): domain Eukaryota; kingdom Metazoa; phylum Chordata; class Aves; order Passeriformes; family Estrildidae; genus Taeniopygia; species Taeniopygia guttata. Next base: position 2,103,373 of record NC_133041.1, read on the forward strand.
TTGGCTTCCCCCAGCTGATGTGTGGCTGTGGATGATGGTAAAGCCTGAGGCTAACTGGTGATGGATCTTTCCTTAATCACTCCAGGCAATCTCTGGTAGCAATGACTGGATGCATTGCTGAGCTTCTTTTGTAATGCTTTGCTAATGATGATGTGCTTTGCTGAGCTTATCCTTTTGTGATTCTTTGCAGCTGTGCATGATATAAATGACACAATTCCTTCAGTTGGTGTCTGTGTCTTTGGTGCTGACCCTGCCCACTGGTGAAACAGGGCCCCCTCCAGCCTAAGTGTTAGTAGGAAGAGAAAAGCCATCACTCCAAATGTCCCCCCTTCCTCCTTGTTCCCCCCACTTTATACCCTGAGCTTGATGCCCTATTGTCTAGGGTATCCCCAGGGTTAGTGGGGGTCACCTGTCCTGGCTGTGTCCCCTCCCAAGCTCCCCCGCAGCCCCAGCCCCTCTCCAGCGTGGCCAGAGGAGGGGCAGGCCAGGCTTTGGCTCAGTGGGAGCTCAGCAAGAACAAAAGCATCTCTGTGTGCCCAGCCCTGTGCTCAGCACCCGGCCCAGCAGCAGCGTCTCAGTGCCAGGGTCTGTGCCATCAGTCCCTGCCAGGGGTTTCCATGGCACCTGCCAGGCCAGGTGACCCAGGTGTGGTGTCCCAGTGAGGGCTGCCATGCAAACAGTGCCCAGCACTGCCCCTTTCTGTCTGCCTGACCTGGCCTTGGCCCTGGCCCTGCTGTTTGCTGCAGGTTCCGCGGCGCCTGACCGGCCCGCGCGGCACAGGGCAGGCGGCCACGGCACAGACCCACAGCAAGGGCTCCCCTCTGGCTCTGGGCAGTGACACCAGCCCTGAGCAATGGGCTGGCGCACTGGGGTCAGTGCGGTGTCCATGGCAGCAGTCCCTTGCAATGCCCAGTGCAGGTTGGGATGATGATCCACCCTCACAGCCGGCCCAGGGCAGGTGTGCGGTGCCCTTCCCCACAGCCTGTCTGCACAGAAGCACTTCCAGGGCTCTCTGCATTTCCCTTCCCTCCCTCTTGAGTCACTCACACACCTCCCAGTGACCCACTGGGAGCTTTGAGCTGCAAGGAGTGCAAAGCTGGTCTGTCCTTCAGGAGTGGCTCTCATTCTGCCCTGAGCCAACTCTGCATTTGTGTTCATTGCAGATCTTCCTGTGTGTCTACATCATTCCCTGCAGGGCTCTGCCTTGGGGAAGGGGAAGGAATCTCCTTGGATGTACCTAGGGCTTGGCACACACTTGAGGAGTGTGTCTGTTTTAAATGGGGAAGCTTAAGAGTTTTAGATTGCTTCAAAAAATAAAAGAAGAAAACCCCTCTTTGCCTGAGCACAGCCAGTACTCCAAGCACAGCAGGTCCCAGGTGACTGAGCAGAGACAGGACAGGCTTGGGCTATGTGGGGCAAGGTTGTGCACACTGCCTCAGACCTCCAGGCACAGCTTCTCTGACTAGGCCAGACATCCTCAGGAGAGTCCCTGGGCCAATATCAGTCGCTGAATGCTGCAGTCGCCTCTGCTCTAAATAGAACAGTCATAAAATATACTCTTCAAAGAGGAACATGGATTTATTGGAAGCTCTTGCAAATAGTTTTCCATCAGTATTGTAGGAAAGCTTCCTAATGGACTGCACTAGAGCAGAAGGAAATCAGGGCAGAGCCATGGTTTGTCAGGACTTGCTTGATCCCAATGAGCCCCGTGGTGCATTTAGAGCTGAGCCCCGGAAGCTCAGGGCCTGAGAGGAGATTGTGCCAACCGAACCAGGAGTCAAAGTCCGAGGAAAAACCCAAAGTGTCTCAAAGCATGAATTGGTCCCCTGAGGTCCATCCACACAGACCCCTCATGGACGCATTGGAGGAGAGAATTGGAGGAGCAGGTACGAATCCTACACCAAGGGAATGTGCCCCAATAGTGTTTGAACCTCAGCAAGGACAATGCACAGCAGCGGCAGCAGCAGCAGCAGCGGCGGCGGCGGCAGCAGCGGCAGCAGCAGCGGGAGCAAAAGCAGTTTTTCTCTTCTTTCTCTTTCTCTTCTTTCTCTCCCACTGTCAGACACCTTCCTCTCGGTGTCCCTTACCCGTTGTCCCTCCCCTCTCCCCGCCTCCTTCTCCCCCATGCCCGGCCGGGCCATGCCCCCGGCCCGCCCCCGGCCCCGGGCAGGGCTGCTTCGTCCCCGCCCCCGCCCGCCCCGCCGCGGTCTCGCCTCCGCCCGGCTCTGGCTGTGCTGGCAGTGGCGCTGCTGGGCGGGCATCAGTGCCTCGGGCTGGAGCGGCATCGCCGCCCTTTGGCTCCGCCTGGCCCAAGCCCGGCCCCGGCCCGGCCCCGGCTCCTCCCGGGCCCCGTGGAGGACACACGCGGCACGGCCGCTCCCGCCGCCTCCGCCGCGGCTTCTCCGGCCCGAGCTCCGCCGCTCGGCAGCGCAGCCGCCAGCCCCGAGCCTCCCGAGTCCCGTTCCCGAGACCGAAGGCCTGGGGATGGCCGGCCCGAGGCGGTTGAGGGGCGCTCGGGGGCCGCTCCTGGCCCCGGGCCGAGCGCTGACAGCTGCGTCCCGCCCGCAGGGAAGGCGCAGGAGGCGCTGCAGCAGCGGTACCGAGTGGGTTCGCTGCTGGGGCGCGGCGGCTTCGGCAGCGTCTTCGCAGCCACGCGGCTCTCGGACGGTGCCCCGGTGAGCGGCGGGGCCGGCGGCGGGTGCAGGAGGAGGAAGAAGGCAGAGTAGGGGGAAGAGAAGGAGGAGGAGAAAGGAGGGAGAGGAGGAGGAGGAGGAGGATGGAGGAGGAAAAGTAGGGGGAGGAGGGAGGAGGAGGAGGAAGAGAAGGAGGAGGAGGAAGGACATGGTGTCCACTGGCTTCCCTGTTGTGGTCCAGCTGCTGGAGTGGCTTGAGCTCCCCAACAACCTCGTGATGGTGCTGGGGCGGCCACAGCAGTCTCAGGACCTCCTGCATTTCATTCGGGCACGGAGGTTCCTGTCTGAAGAGGTGGCACGGCAGCTGTTCCGCCAGGTGCTGGAGGCCGTGCGGCACTGCACCAGCCGCAGGGTCCTGCACCGTGACATCAAACCAGAGAACATCCTGGTTGACCTGGCCACTGGCCAGGCAAAATTGATTGACTTTGGCTGTGGCACCTACCTGCAAGACACAGCCTACACTCACTTTGCAGGTGAGCCCGGGCAGGGGTGTGCTCCCGGTCCCGCCATCTCATGGCCCAACATCTCACAGGCCAAGCTGGGTGTGGCAGCGAGGATTCTCCCTTTTGCTGCCAGTCAGGGTACTGAGCCTTCCCCTGAGTTGCTTTGAGCGGGGCTGGGTAGAGAGGCATCTTCCAGCCCTGCTGGCAGCCTTTGCCCACCACTCTGCCTGGGGCTGGGGTTGGAGCAGCAGCAGCCGGCCTGACAAAAACATCCGTGGGTGGGGGTAGCAGAGGAGGGGGCGGTGGACGGTTGAAAAAAGTGTTTATTTTCTTATCTCATGGGTTTAAATAGTCTTGGGGGACTTTGCTACGTCAGGGGGGGTTGGTAGGGCCTCTAGGGTTAGTCAGGAGTTGAAAACTACTGGGTTAGGTGTGGTTACATGTTCTGGGGGTGGTAGATAATGTGTTGCAGGGTGAAGGGGGAAGGGTCTTTCTTGCCGTCACATCCCGGGATCTTCCGTTCGCCTGTCCCTATCTACTACATCGGGCCAGGACCAGTGCACCAGCCAGTTTGGTGTGCAGGCAAGAGGAAGGGCTTGGGCTGCTCCAATCACCTTGTTTGTCTTGGCTTCATAATATTTTTGGGGCACTGCAGGCAGGGAGGATAAGGACATGTTTTTTCCCCCAGCCCTGAGTGGGGTTTTGCTTTACATGTCATGGTCAGGCCTTGCTGGGGCTTCTGCTGCCCTCTTCCATCACCAGTGGCTTCTTGTCCAGCCCTGAGTTTGTAGACAAGTCCCAGGTGCTGGCGAGAGTGCAGCAGTCGCCCCGCGTGCCACTGGGGCAGCCCCTGCACGCCCAGGGATGCTGGGGCCAGGCTCTGGAAGCAGCAGCAGCATTCCCCCGATGAACTCCATCTGTATTCCACAGGAACACTGTCATACAGCCCCCCGGAATGGACCCACTTGGGCTGGTACTATGGAGAGGCAGCAACGATCTGGTCCCTGGGCATCCTGCTGCACCAGATGGTCTGCGGGCAGCACCCTTTCAGGAGGGGTCGGAAGATCAGCTGGGACCATCAGCTCTCGCTGCCACAGCGGCTCTCTCCAGGTGGATCCTCATCTCTGGCCATGGGGGAATACCAGTGCTGGGAGACAGCAGCAGCTCGTGAGCATCTCGCTCTGGCAGCCGCTGAGGAGGTGGCACACGTCCTGCTCTCCTGCTCTCCTCCACAACAGAGAATTGATGAGAAAGTTTAGGCCCAGCCAGGAGCACAAAAGCAGCATGGCCTGGGCATGGGAAGAGTGGGGCAAAGCAGACAGGAGCCTTCTCTAGCTGACCGCTGGTTTCTGGTTTCTCTGCCCAGAGTGCCAAGATCTTATCAGGGGGTGTTTATCCATGCACTTCTTGGACAGACCTTCCTTAGAAGACCTGTTCTGTGAACCTTGGATACAGGATATTCACATGCCGTAGAAGAAGGGAGAGAGCCCCATGCACACTTTGCTGCAGGGCCCTGGTGAGTTACAGCTCCACACATGCCCTGGCAATCAGAAGCAAGGAAACCCAGACTTTTTTCCCTGCCTGTATCAATGCACTGGGGTCTTTGGGTGGGAAAGCCCTTGTGCTGGAGCTGAGCTGCTCTGCCCAGCACTGGTGGCTGCCATCTGAGCTGGTTTTGCGTGTCCTGGTTCCCTGACAGCTGGGGCCCTGGGCAGAACCCTGACAGCCTGGTCTGACCCCCAGGGAAGGAGAAGGAGCCCCTGGAGAAGCTGTACCAGGTGGGGCTGCTGCTGCTGCTGGAGACAGTGAGGATGACATCAAGGATGACAAACTCTTCCTCAAGTGGGCCACTGGCAGCTGAAGATGATGGACTTCTGGCACCGTCTTCAAAGCCAGGCTCCACAGCGAATTTGCAGATGAGTCCACAGCTGGGGAAATGCTCCCAGATTTGGGCATTGCTCAGACTGGCTGGGAACAAAAGGTTCCCCCTGTGCTGGGGCAGATGCAACTTCAGTCGGCTGCCAGGCTGCTTTTTGGCAGGGCTGGGGGCACGGGTTGGGGTGGATACAAAATGGGAGTGGGCTCCTGGCCCTGCCAACAGCCCCCAGCACCCAGCATGGCCTGGGCTGAGGCTGGGGCTGGGGCTGGGGCAGCCAGCCCGACACAAACAAACCTCCATGGTGGGAGCAGAGGTGGGATTCCAGACCCTGTGCAGGGGCTGCTTTGCTTTGCAGGCAAGGAAGGGCTTGGGCTGCTCCACTGCCCTTGTTTGCTTTGGGATCACTGTTATTTTGGGGGGCAGTGTAGGAGGGAAGAGAGAAAATGTGGGCTTCTCTCCCTGATTTATTAAAAAAATATGGATATTGATCCAGTATCGATATCCAACTATGACGGACAAAAACTCTCTAACAGTTTAAAGTTAGAAAGTGTATGTTTATTCATTCTTTGCCTCTTGAACAGCAACATTTTTGCCCCTTATGTGGTTACATATCCCCGGGGCTCTAGTGGCCTCTTATGTGAACTACAGGGATACCTTCAGGCAACCTTAAAGCTTGCAGTACTCTCCTAATTAGATCCTCTTGAATTAATCCCTTTCCCTGTGAATTAATCAAGCCCCTTTCTTCCCATATTTTTCCAAATGTATGTAGTACCCCATAAGCATATTTTGAGTCTGTATAAATGGTTGCAACCTTTCCTTTTAACAGCTCTAAGGCCCGTAATACTGCATATAACTCACAAGCCTGTGCCAACCACCCTGGGCTAATGGCCCTGATGCTATTACCTTCAAGGTTTTTCCATCAATTACAGCATAACCTGATTTTCTTTTTCCATCTATTACTCAAGACGACCCATCCACAAATAATTTCCTACCATCTTCTGGTTCTTCTTCCTCCAAACCAGGCCTTATCTTTGTCTGTTCTTCAATAATTTTTAGGCAATCGTGTGTCAAGTTTTTGCTAGGTTCTCCGTACAGAAATTGAGCAGGGTTTTGGAGGGAAGTGGCTTCTAAGCTTAATTTTGGTGAAGAAATCAGGATTCCCTCATATTTTAGGAGCCTAGCATCTGTGATCCATTTCTCTGCTTTTTGCTGTAACACCCCTCGAATGTTGTGGGGAGATAGTACATGCAATTCCCCTCCAAAAGTTATTTTTACTGTTTCCTCTACTAACTGTGCTGCTGCAACTATTGTTTGTAAACAAGTGGGCCAACCCCTAGATACTGGGTCTAGCAGTTTTGATAAATAAGCCACTGGTTTTTTACTCCCTGCCCAATCTTGAGCTAATACTCCGTATGCTGTACCATCCTTAATGTTTACAAAAAGATAAAAGGGCCTTTTTAAATCAGGAAGACTGAGAACCGGTGCATTTACTAATTCTGCCTTAAGGTCCTGTAGTTTTTTCTCATCTTCCTGAGTCCACCTAAGCAAGCCGTCTTTTGTTAGTGTCTCATATAGGAATTTTACTTTCCCGCTAAATCCTTCTATCCATTGTCTACAGTACCCAAACAATCCTAGCAGCTGTCTAACCTCCTGCTTCCTCCTTGGCTCTGGCATAGCCAAGATTCCCTTAACCCTTTCCGGATCTAATTTCTTCATTCCTTTACTCAGTCTATGTCCGAGATAATTCACTTCTTTTTCCACAAATTGTAGTTTGGATTTTGACACTTTGAGTCCTTTCAGGCTTAGAAAATTGAGTAATCTTATACTCTCTTCCCTGACAACTTCCTCTTCTTTTCCATCTATTAACAAGTCATCTACATACTGAATCAGGACAGCCCCTTCTTCCAATTGAAAATCTGTAAGCAGCTGCTCCAGTGCCTGCCTAAAGAAATCAGGGGACTCTGTGAACCCTTGTGGGAGTACCGTCCAACAGAGTTGTTGTTTCCTGTGGGTGTCTGGGTCTTCCCATTAAAAGGCAAAATAGTCCCTACAACTCTCTTTGAGGGGACATGCCCAAAATGCTTTCTTTCAATCTATAACAGTATACCACTGATTTTCAGGGCCTAACTGACTTAATAAAGTATAAGGGTTAGCTACTACAGGGAATCTTTCTACAGTCCTTTTGTTAATTTCTCTTATATCACGTACCAAACGATATTTTCCATTGGGTTTTTTTACAGGAAGGATAGGAGTATTAAAAGGGGACATGCAGGGTTCTAATAACCCTTGTGCTTTTAATCTCTCAATTTCAGGTTTGACCCCTTTCCTTCCTTCATTTGGAATTGGGTATTGCTTAACTCTAACTGGGACTTCAGGATTCCTTAACATTACTTCAAAGGGCTTTATGTCCTATTAGCCCACTGTTTCTGGGGTATACCATACTTCAGGATTAATTTTCTGTTTGTCCTCTACCCGAAGAGAACATTTAAATTTAATATGACAAAACGCTAAATTTAATATTTAGCATTTTGTCATTTATGTCGATTCCAATTCCTAATTCAATCATCAAATCTAGTCCCAGTAAGTTAAAGTCAGCCTCTGGAACTAATAGCAGTGACCCTATACCTATTTTGGAGCTGGTTTCAAAAATCACATCTTTAATTACAGGTACTTTAAAGGGTTCCCCTTTTGCCCCAACTACCTGTATTGTTTATCTTAATAATTTACACCCTGAGGGAAGGGTTTGAACCGTTGATCTCTTGGCTCCTGAGTCCACAAGGAACTCATATTCTTGCTGCTGGGGACCAATTCTCAGTTTTACCAGGGGCTCTGATCTTTCCTTGGCCCCCAGCAAATAGAGCCCCTGACCCCCTCAATCTTCCTTGAATTGCTTTTCATCTGCCAACCTTTTTCTGCATTCCTGCCGAAAATGCCCTCTCTTACCACAATAAAAGCAGCTTCCCTGTCCACCCTCCTTTTCTCTTCTCCCTCCTTCTACCCCCTGGCCGCTTGGCTTACTTCCCTGGAACCGATCAGGCGTTCCCTTCTGCCCTTCACGTACCACAGCCATCATTACTCTCGCTTGATTCCTCTGTCCTTCCTCCTCTCTCCCGACATACCCTTTCTGAGCTTCCCCAACAACTCATCCAGGCCTCTACCATGCCAATCCTCAATCTTTTCCAACTTTCTCCTAATGTCAGGCCAGGCTCTGGCCACCAATTGAGTCTTTAACAACATCTGTCCTTCTGGAGTGTCGGGATTTACTCCAGAGTACAGCTGAAAAGATCTCCAGAGCCGTCCTAACCATTCCGTGGGGTTCTCATCTTTCTTTTGACTCTCACAAAAAGCTTTATTTACATTCTGCCCCTTAGGGACTGATTCTCTGATCCCTTGGATAAGAATTGTTCCTAAGTCTGACATATGTGTCCTATGCCGGGGATCCTGCTTATCCCAACTAGGACACAGCAAAGGCCACTTAGTATCTGCTTGGGGTCCTGCCTGATGATCTCTATCTCAAATCCTCATACCGGCCGTCTGATCATCCCTCGCTCCTCAGATGTGAATAGGATCCCCAGTATTGACTGCATTTCGTCCCACGTATACACACTGGGCCCCAGGAACTGATCTACCCGCTCTGCAACTCCAAGGGGGTCTTCCAATAGGTGTCCCATCTCTTTCTTGAACTCCCTCACATCTCACGAGTTGAGAGGTACCTCCACATAACCTATTGCCGGAATTTGGGCTGGTTGTCCCTGCTGACCAGCATTGGGGTTAGGGATCATTCCAAAAACTACTTCCCTTCATGGATATAGAGCTTGGCCTTCCCTTTCTCTTTCCCCCATAGTTTGGCTATGAGTAACACGGCGATTTTCCTCCAGAATCAGTTCCAGGATTTCTACCTCTTGTTTACCCAAATCTCCCCCTTGATCTAAATCAGGGTAGATTACGGGTGGTGCTGATGGGGGTGGAGGAGGAGGTGGTATGTATGGTAAAGGGGTTGCAGTTGGAATTTCCTCAGGCTTTTTACTTTTCTTTTTCCCTCCTTGGGTGCTTAAGGCAAAAAATTTTGTTCTTGTTTCCCCCACTATCCAGAGTGGCAACTTGCTCTCTTCCATAGCAAAAGGTTCTTTAGAGTTTACATAAATGTTTAATGCCTGGCAAATCCAGTCCTCGAAGCTTCCAAACACTGGCCAAAATAAATTATCACCATGGATTTTTTTCCCTCCCCATACTTCCATACAGTAATGTATCATTTTTGCCCTATCCTTCCCTTTTCTTGAAGGATATTCATCCCAAGATTTTATCAATAGACCTAACAGACTGTCACGGGGTATCTGGGGAAGCTTCAGCGGGGTCCTCCTCCCCATGGAAGCAGAGGGCTTGCTTTTCCTCTGTCCCATCTTCCAGGACACCTTCACGCACACACACACTCGCGGCCCCCTGTTCGCAGCCCAGCCCCTCTCGGGGTCTGGAAACCGCGCTACTTAGAGGTCCGCACTTGCCTCGTCCCAAAAGGATGTCTCATGTGTTATGTCCTGGGATCCCAACCCCAGCCGAGCGGATCCCCACTTTTATACTCACGCTGTCCTGCGTCTTCGCCCGGGCTTCGTGCACAAAGATTACTGGTATCCCTTTTGCTTAATACCAAATTTAGGTTAGTCAGTAAGGGTCCGGGAAGGAAAAGCCTGCACCAGGGCCGCTGAAAGGCAGCGGGGCGCCTCCCTGATTAGGAATTCCCACCCCGTCGCCCTTATCTGAGTCACGGCACCAAACTTGTTATGGACAAATTCAACTGGGGAGGCCAATTATAGATAAATCAATTAACAAAAATTTATTAAGCAAGCGGTAGCAAGCAAAAGACAGTGTTGGGCGGCCGGGGAGTCTCCGCTGTACCACAGCACTCCCTCCCCCTTTGCCCTTTTTGTTTTTATAGTCCCTTTTTAATTTTTTTTTCCCCCAGTTGACATATTTTCTCTCAGTGCACTCTGCACTGGTGCAATTGGTTGCTAGGGGGTCTTTTTTCTGCCCTTGCTGGTCGTAGGGACAAAAGCTCCTCATCTTCCTTGCAGATTGTCCTTGGCCTAAAAGTTAACTTGTATATAATTAATTACACAGTCCTCTATGCTGGTTGCATCTGCACAATTCTTAAGCAGGATACTTGCTGTTCCCTCGGCCCCCACCCCCTTCTCCTCCCACATCTTCAAATTCCCTACTCAGTTCGAATTCTTACCTTCTTCAATGCTCATTTTGATGAAAAAAGACCTTTATATTTATTACAATGGTTGTGCCTTCCCAGGGTTTCTGCTGCCCTCTTCCAGCACCAGTGGCTTCTTTTCCAGCGCCGAGTCCGTACACAAGCCCCAGGTGCTGGCGAGAGATCAGCGGTCACACCGTGTGCCACTGGGGCAGCCCCCGCATGCCCAGGGGTGCTGGGGCCAGGCTCTGCGAGCAGCAGCATCCCCCTGATGAACTCTGTCTGTGTTCCACAGGAACCCTGTCCTACAGCCCACCAGAGTGGATCCACCACCAACACTACCACGGCAAGGCAGCGACGATCTGGTCCCTGGGCCTCCTGCTGACAACCTGGTCATGGGGAAGCACCCGTTCAGGAGGGGCCAGGAGATATCTGGGGGCAGATCTTGTTCCGACGGCTCTCTCCAGGTGGATCCTCATCTCTGGCCACAGGGGCAATACCAGTGCTGGGAGACAGCAGCAGCTCGTGAGCATCCCGCTCTGGCAGCTGCTGAGGAGGTGGCACATGTCCTGCTCTCCTGCTCTCCTCCAAAACAGGGAATTGATGGGAAAGTTTAGGCCCAGCTCTGGGCACACCCAGCATGGCCTGGACATGGGAACAGGGGGCAACTTCTCCAGCTGACAGGTGATTTCTGGTTTCTCTCCCCAGAGTGCCAGGATGTCATTAAGAGGTTTTTGTCCATGCAGCCCTTGGACAGGCCATCCTTAGAAGAGCTTTTCCATGATCCTTGGGTGCAGGGTGTTCCTCTGGCCTAGAAGATGGGAGAGATCCATGTGCACAATTGGATCTAGGGGCCTGGCAGGTAAGAGCTCCACACATCTCTTGGCAAGCAGTGGCAAAGCCAACCAGACAGGTTTTGTCCTGCCTGTAGCTCTGAGTAGGGGACAGCAGAAGGGAACACGCAGCTCTAGGACTGGAGCTAAGCTGGAGACCTGGTGTGGCAAGCACTGGTGACCACCATCCCCCTGGTTTTGCTTGCCATGGTTCATGGATGTCTGGGGCCCTGGGCAGAGCCCTGACAGCCTGGTCTGGCCCCAGGGAAGGAGAAGGAGCCCCTGGAGAAGCTGCACCAGGTGGGGCTGCTGCTGCTGGGGGCAGCGAGGATGACGTCAAGAATGACAACCTCTTGCTCCACCTGGTCTCTGGCAGGCTAAAGATGATGGACTTTAAAAGCAACAGTCCAGGGAAAGAATTGGACTGCTTAGCTAACCTAACTAGGAAGCAAAGGCAAAAGCAGAAGCAAGCCAAGCAAGCAAGCAGGCAAAGCAAGCAAGCCAAGCAAGCAAGCAAGCAAAGCCAGCCAGCCAGCACCAGCCTTTTCTAGACAGCAGACCATGGGGGGAGGTGAGCCAGCTGATAACAAGGCAAAACAAACCTTCACTTTCAGAGTCAGTTCTGAAAGCACAGAACATAATATCAAACATAAACGGAACACATGATTGGAGATACAAACACCATAACATCACCCTGGGACATTCCACCCCTTATCTCCATATCATCAGCATCATGTAAAAACATCATCAAGTAAAACCTCCCATCGTTCACTTACTCATACATATTTCTTTCCATCTCACTTACTCAAACCTTTGGCACTTGCACATTTCCTTCTATTTCACTTGCTCAAATCTTTGACACTTACACATTTCCTTCTGTCTCATGTCTGTGTCTTTTCATGTACAGACACTGGCAGTAACATCCAGCAAACAGTGATATTTGCACATGAGTCTCACCCCACAATCAGATCTCCCTGAGGTACACATCGTGTTGCTCCATCTCTCTGCATTATCCACCATGTACAACCTGGTCCCTGAGCAAAGAAAATCCCACAAATGGGTTTGTCTGAACTTGAGGCAGAATTGGTCCACACTGTTTTGCCTAACAAACCTCTGACATGTGCCACTGGGACTTTATCTCCATTTACTATATTCAGGGACTCAGACTGGGCAGGACCTGCTCGATTGGTGGAACCTCGGCTGTTAACTAATCAGGTGGCCTTTGCTAAATGTTGCTCCCAATTTGTGAAAGATCCCCCACCAATGCTTTTAAGGTGGTTTTTAACAGTCCATTTTACCTCTCCACTTTGCCTGCAGCTGGTGCATGGTAGGGGATGTGGTACACCCACTCAGTACCATGTTCCCTAGCCCAGGTGTTGATAAGGCTGTTCTTGATATGAGTCCCATGGTCTGACTCAATCCTCTCAGGGGTACCATGCCTCCAAAGGACCTGCTTTTCAAGGCCCAGGATGGTGTTACGGGCTGTAGCATGAGAGACAGTGTAGCTTTCCAACCATCCTGTGGTGGCTTCTACCGTGGTGAGCACGTAGCTCTTGCCTTGGTGTATCTGGGGCAGTGTGATGTAGTCAATCTGCCAGGCCTCCCCACACTTGTACTTGGACCACCGCCCACCATACCAGAGGGGCTTCACCCGCTTGGCCTGTTTGATGGTAGCACAGGTCTCAGTCATGGATCACCTGAGAAACACTGTCCATGGTTAGATCCACCCCTCAGTCTCATGCCCCCTTATAGGTGGCATCTCTACCCTGATGGCCTGAGGCATCATGGGCCCATGGTGCTAGGAACAACCCCCACTTGTGTTCCAAATCAAGGTCTATCTTTGATACCCCTATCTTTGCAGCCTGATCTACCTGCTGATTGTTTTGCTGCTCTTCATTAGCTCTACTTCTGGGGACATGGGCATCTATGTGGCAAACCTTCACAGGTAACTTCTCTACCCGGGTACTCATATCTTTCCACTCTTCAGCAGCCCAAATTGGTTTTCCTCTACGCTGCCAGTTAGCCTCTTTCCACCTCTCTAGCCACCCCCACAGAGCACTGGCTACCATCCATGAATCACTGTAGAGGTAGAGCGTTGGCCACTTCTCCCTTTCTGCAATGTCTAGGGCCAGTTAAACGGCTTTGAGTTCAGCAAGCTGGCTTGATCCACCTTTTCCTTCAGTGGCCTCTGCAACCCATCGTGTGGGACTCCATACAGCTGCTTTCCACTTCTGATTAATCTCTACGATGTGACAAGAACCGTCAGTGAATAGAGCCTAACATGTTTCCTCTGCTGGCAGTTGGTTATATGGTGGAGCTTCTTCAGCCTATGTCACTGGTTCTTCTTCTTCATCTGCGACACCAAAACTTTCACCTTCGGGCCAATTTGTAACTACTTCCAAAATCCCAGGGCAATTCAGTTTACCAATATGGGTGCGTTGTGTGACGAGAGCAATCCACTTGCTCCATGTAGCTCTGGTTGCATGGTGGGTGGAGGGAACCTTTGCTTTGAACATCCAGCCCAGTACTGGTATTCGGGGTGTCAGGAGGAGTTGTGCTTCTGTACCAATCACCTCTGAGGTGGCCTGGACTCCCTCGTAGGTGGTCAAGATTTCCTTCTCTGTTGGGGTGTAGTTGGCTTCAGATCCTCTGTAGCTCTGACTCCAAAATCCCAGTGGTTGGCCTCGAGTCACATCAAGCACATTCTGCCAAAGGCTTCAGGACAGACCATGGTGCCTGTGTGCAGAGTAGAGCATTTTCTTCACATCTGGTCCTGTCCTGACTGGGCCAAGAGCTACTGCATGAGCAATTTCCTGCTTTATCTGGGTGAAAGCTTTCTGCTGTACAGGCCCCAGTGGAAATCGTTTTTCTTGTGGGTGACCAGGTAGAGAGGGCTCACAATCTGGCTGTACTTGGGAATGTGCATTCTCCAAAAACCTGTAGCATCTAGGAAAGCTTCTGTTTCCTTCTTGCTGGTCAGTGGAGACATCACATTGATCTTGTTGATGACTGTTGGGGTGTGTTTTTAGTTCCCCCCTATTCTGGTTTCTTCCTCTCCCCCTCTTTATGTTACATGATCTGTCCCTCCTTCTCCTCCTCCCCTTTCGCCTGTCAGTCTTCCCTTGCCCCATAACTTTCCGCTGAGTCATTCCCCTGACCCCACCCCGGGGCCTGTCTGTCACCCTGAGGCCTCTCCCTTCTATCCAGAACCTTCAAGCCAGGGCCTCAGGTGACAGGCTGATCCCCGGGGACCCCTCCTTCCCTCTCACCTTATTGGATCCCTCCCTTGATTGTCATTCCCTTCACCACTCCTCGGTTTTTCCCAATTGGCCCACGGTTGTTCCCTCCCCATGTCGACACCCCCTGTTATAATCCCTTGCTGGCTGTAACCCTCTGCCTTTTGGGGCATACCCTATTCATGCTAAGGTGGGTCTCGTTGACCACCAATAAACTTGGAGTTGTGGTACCCCCTTAAGGACAACTCCCAGGTCTTTGGCCTCGTCGCAGAGGGTCCCTCTCAGGTCTGGTGCAGCAGGACTCACAGGTCACACCCCTCGCCCGCGGTGGCCATAGGGGGTGGCCTTCGTTGTCCAGTGTGCCTAACATCGGGCTAGCTGCTGACCACCGGAGGCACCGCGACAGATGACCGCAGTGGGAATTTGACGCCGTCCATCTTGCAACTTTACTCCCAGGAATTGGATCTCTTGGGCAGGTCCCTTTGACTTTGCTCTTCTTGATGGCAAAGCTGGCTTCCAGCAGAATCTGAATGATCCTCTTTCCTTTCTCAAATACTTCCATTGCCGTGTTCCCCCACACAATGATGCCATCGATGTACTGCAGGTGCTCCAAAGCGTCACCCTTTTTCGATGCAGCCTGGACCAGTCCATGGCAGATGGTGGGGCTGTGCTTCCACCCTGGGGCAGTCAGTTCCAGGTGTACTGCACGCCCCTGCAGGTAAAAGCAAACTGAGACCTGCCTTTTGCTGCCAAAGGAATGGAGAAAAACACATTGGCAATGTCAATAGTGGCGTACCACTTTGCTGCCTTGAACTCCAGCTCATGCTGGAGTTCCAGCATGTCCAGCACAGCAGCGCTCAGCAGTGGAGTCACTTCATTCAAGTCCACAGTCAATGTCCATTGTCTGTCAGACAAGTGGGGCTCGCACAGGCCAAGTGTGGTTGTTGAAGGGTGAGTGGGCCTTACTGACCACCCCTTGGCTCTCCAGCTCACGGATCATTCTGTGGATGGGGATCACAGCACCTTGATTTGTCTGATACTGCCGGTCGTGCACTGTCGAAGTGGCAATTGGTACTTGTTGCTCTTCCACCCACAGGAGTCCTACTGGAGATGGGTTTTCTGATAGTCCAGGCAAGGTGTTCAATTGCTTAATGTCCTCTGCCTGTACAGCAGCTATGCCAAAAGCCCACCTGAGTCCCTTTGGGTCCCTGTAACATCCGTTCTGGAGGAAGTCTATGCCCAGAATACACGGGGCCTCTGGGCCGGTCACAATGGATGTTTCTGCCGCTCCTTCCCAGTCAGGCTCACCTCGGCTCCCACCAGGGCCAATTGCTGTGATCCCCCTGTCATCCCAGCAATGGAAACAGGTTCTGCCCCCACATGACCTGATGGCATTAGGGTACACTGCACACCAGTATCAGCTAAGCCTTCATAGTTCTGTGGCTCTGATGTGCCAGGCCATCGGATCCACACCATCCAGAAGATCCGGTTTCCCCGTGCCTCTCCCTGGCTAGAGGCAGAGCCCCTCTAACCCTGGTTCTTATTTCTTTCCTGGGCATACATGGTAGAGGTACCTTCAAGGGGATCTGACAGATCATACCCGGGAGCTTGGTCATGTGAGGCTGAGGCTACCTTCCCTTTACTGGAATTCCCTTGGTTAGTGTTTCCCTCCTTGAGTGGATGTGACCACGCTGCCAGGACAGAAGTGGGTTTCCCATCCCACCTTCCTATGTCTTCCCCATGGTCACACAGAAAGAATCACAGGCCAGCCCGTGGGCTGTACCCTCTCTTTCTAGCTGGAGGATGTTGGGCTCTAACTTCGGGGCCTGTGACTCGCATGGGTGCTGCACTGATCTTCCTCACTGTCCTGGTTCAGGGCAAATTTGGGAAAGAACGTCCAAAGGGGTTCCTCTAGGAAACAGATTCAATCAGCCCCTCCCCCCAACTGATTCAGGAAAAAATACCCCTTTGGTGGAAAATGGAAAAAACTCTTGATTAAGCAAGAAAACCTAAAGAATATTAAACAATAAAACTTCTTGCTGTTCCAAAAGAGAGATAAACTCAGAAAGTCCCCTCCCCGGGCTGCAGTTCGGCTCACTCAGTCTCTTATCGGTCCCTCCGGCACTGGAAATGCTGCGGCCCAGGCCGGGCCTGGTGGGCCACAGGTGTGAGCTGCCAGTGCTCTTCTGGGTGCTCAGTCCAGAGCAGGTTTGAGCAGGTGTGAAGAAAAGAAAAAGCCACAGTCCAGGGAACTTCTTCACCTCAGCTAGCTAAAACTAACTAAAAGCAAAGGACAGCTCTGAGGGTAAGTGAGCCGAGGCAGGGTATTTTCCTGGCGGGTGGGTTTAGTCTCCACAAGCTGGTGGCCAAGCTTGCGGAGACCACAGGGTACTCTCCTGATCCAAGGGGATCTTCACCATCACTCCCTTGGATCCTCACTCTTCCCCAAAAGGTTGGGGCATCCCCTGAGGGTAGTTTCCACTTATCAGGAGGTGCTTTTCTAGTCTCTCTCTTACCCAAAGCTGGGCTCTCCCCCAAAGGCTGGGGTATCCCATGAGGGCTGAGAGAGTAGAAAAGACAAGAATAGGGCAGAAATTTTCCATCAAACGATGGCACATTTATAAGAATAAGGGAAAATCTAATATTATGCAAGAAGCCCCTGACACCCATGCACCTCGTTGAAATTTAGCTGCGTTGGGCTCCTCCCCTGTAAGTTCCCCTGTGGCTTCTGTGAAGCTCCCTGTCCCCTCTGTCCCTCAGACTTCCCAAAACCCTACCCTATCCTCCCTTGGGGATGGTGTTGGCCACAGCACCCCAAGCACCCCGCTGGACACTGTTCGGATCTCTTGAGGGAACTGCAGTGCACTCGGCACTCCTTTCCAAGGTGGTGATGGCCACGCCGCTTGGAACACCCTTTCCTGCCTGGACCCTTCTTCTCCGGCCCCAAGTTTCCCACCAGCCCCACCCCTTCCGCAGAGGCCCCTGCACGAATCGCGTGTGGGGCCAGTGCCCTTTGTTGGAAGGTGGGGTTGGACCATCCCCCATTCCTTATTCCGGCTCCTGCTCTGGGGGGAGGATCGCCTATGGGGCCTCCCGTCAGGGGACCCTCCTTCTTGGGAGATCACCCTCTTTTATGGAGAGACCTCCTTCGGAGGAAGGTGGAGCTGGAAACCCAGACCTGGAATCCTCCATTTTGTCTCTCCCTAGGATGGCGGCGCCCAGGTTCGTCCCCTTATCGACACCCCATAACACTTGTGGCAGTCGCCAAAGTAATCATATTTCTTCCTATGAACTGAATTAATTATTAATTCAATTTACATTTAATTTTTGGAAGAATCTCCCCAAGGCCCTTGACTTTTCGAAGCCTTTGTGGAAACTGTTCAAAATCATTAACCTACAAGCTTCCACAGTTGAGATAAATGAAAAAAGGAACCAAAAAGAACAATTTAGAACATGTTTTAAGAATAGAAAAAAGAGACATGAGGCAAGTGTTTGCCCATCAAAGTCAAAAATTTGTTTCACCTGTAAAAAGAAATATCACATAAGAAAAAACTGTCCAAAGTAAAAAAAAAAAAAAAATTACTATCATCAAAATGAAAATAAAAAGAAACAGTTTAATTAATATAAGAACAAAATTATTCAAGAGTGACTGCCCAAGTTGCCCATCCATTTCCTTAATTATGCCCTACCAAATGTTCTTTTTAATTTCAATATTGTTTTAAAGTTTTCACAGTACGCTTTGGGAAAAGAGTTCATTAATTTACCTTTAGACCGTATTTACACTTCATGATCTTTGTTGATTTTTGTTTAACCATTTTCCCACATTCCCAACTAAATTTCTTGA
Source organism: Taeniopygia guttata (assembly GCF_048771995.1). Lineage (NCBI taxonomy): Eukaryota > Metazoa > Chordata > Aves > Passeriformes > Estrildidae > Taeniopygia > Taeniopygia guttata. The sequence goes on from NC_133041.1 coordinate 2,121,495, forward strand.
CTAAAAAATTGTTCATTATATTCTTGATACTTTAAAATAATCTGTTTGTTAAGTTATATATTATAGAGAGAGGAATCATTCTGTCCAGTTAATACCCACAGTAGCATAAAATAAAATGAGCAAGACCACATCTCCATTTGCTGATCACATCCTACAGGAGGAGTGACCTCCAAAATCACTTTCAAACCCCAGAAAGCCAGAACCTGCAGATTCCTCAGTGATTCATGCTTCAAGCCCAGTCTTACTTCAAGATAATTCCACTGCAATTCCTCCTCCGGACCCTGATTCCGTATATAATAACTTTGTACATTTTATATTAAGTTTCTTATGTGAAGAAGATCCTTACCCCATGCCTTATGGTCATGAGTAGTTCATTTTTTCCTGATAATTTTTGAATTCTTTTCTGTTGCTGTAATAATTTGTTATATGGTAAAATCTGTTATATGATAGATTGTGTATACGATATGTTATATAATAGATTCATTAATTTGTTTTGAACCCCAGAACTCTCCTCCCTTTTGTAAAAAGACACAGGGAGATATTGTGGTGTGTTTTGCTTTGAATCCATGTGTGCCCCCTGTTCTCCTGCCTAATCCACTCCCTTTCCCAGTTGCCAATTTTCCCAAGGTCTTCCCTAAGCTCCTCCCTTCCAAGCTGTCAATCCTCCCTATCCCTACCCCTTTCTCCGGAGAGTTCAGTGTCTGTCTTGCTGCCCTCGATACCCCACTCCTTACTTTGTATTATTCCCCTCCCCTGTTTTCCCTGATAGGCTCATAAGCTATTTGCCCCACCTTATATTCCTCCCTTACCATATCCTCACTGGTTCACTTTCCTACACCCACCTCCTGAGTTGCTGTATAAAAACTTCTGTTCACCCCCGCCCCCCAGTCTTGCTGGGGAGCCCAGGAATAAATCCATCTTGTTCTACACCCAGACCCGTGTCATCGCTGTCTGTCCCTGCGCCAGACCTGCCGATAACTGGGAATTGCAGAGCTCGCAGGGGGACAGTCACGCCTGTGCCACAGCCGTCCAGCACGCCCCGCACACGCGCGCTGCAACACTCCTGGTTAGGTGGAGAAGTCCGAGCTGAGCCCAAAGGTGCAGATGGAACAGCCGTGCACAGGAAGGCTCGGTGGGAAGGATGATCCAGGACCCGTAGGCCTGGCAGCCTGAGCTCGCTCCAGGGGAAGGCCTCGGAGCAGATCCTCCTGAGTGCCATCCCATGGCACCTGAAGGGAACCCGGGCATCTGCTGGAGGGTGGGAAAGCTCTGCAGAGGGACGGGGGCAGCTGGGGCCCCTGACGGGGTGTTGAGGGCTTCTGTGCCGGAGTTTGGGGCTGTTGGTGTTGGTGGGGTGTTGGGGAAGGAGTTGTCTGGAAGGTGAGCGGTTTAGGTTAGAATTTGAGTCAGTTTGAAGGCAGCATCTCTGGTTTGGCACAGCTTTGGTTACAGAGGGCAGAAAGAATATTTGTGATTTTTCCTCCTCATGGGCTTGATTCTCCTGCAAGGAACAAGAGGGGAGAGCTGTACTTTACTGGACAATTCGATATCTCCACCAGGGGGAGGATTAGCCTTTTTTCCTTCTATTCATTTGTTTGGGCTACTTTTGTAACACTGAGTGGACTTTCATTTCTTGAGAGCTTTTATTCCTTAAGATAATTAGGATATTATCATCCCTGCATAGAAAACCATTTGCAAACCAAAGAATGGCCCTTGGTTTTGCCCTTTTTTTGTGTAGTGTTATGTTCTGTAAAGTGACCCTCAATGGATGAGGTTAAGGCAAATGAGTTGCTGCTTTGAGATGGGAAGCAAAATTCCAAATCTTCTCCTCCTCAGGCTATCCCAATTAATTTGGGAAGTTTTCAGTGTTTTGGAACTACTTGAGTTGAGCAATGGGAAGTAAAGCTTTCCTGAACTGAGGATTCTTACTTGCCAGATTCTTCTGTGCCTTTGCTGCTAAGGTGTTTTTGTGCTGAAGGCAATAACTTCAATGAGAAAATAATTTCAGCATGGAGTAAGAGCTTCTGACAGAGACCAAGTGTTGCCAGCAGTTGCTCCAGGTGCTCCTGCCAACAGCCCCTGCAGGCAGGAGCACAGCCCCCCAGTGCACGTGGGTTTGGCTCCCTCTGGCACAGAAGCCCCCCAGGGGCACAGGTCTCTGGGGCAGAAGACAGGGCACCAGCGCTGCCAGGGCTCGGGGGGTGGCAGGTCTGCTTGGGCAGGGACTCTGCCTCACCTGCTGGTGTCAGCGGTCCCCGGGCCCCAGGGGTCAGAGCAGCATTCGTGCCCTGACCCACACATTCCTTGTGCGTGCCACACCTGCGGGTTTAGGATGGCCACCAGCTGGGACATGTCTCAAGGAGGCAGTGCCAGCTTCTGTGGAAGGCCCTGTGCACTTCCCAGCTGCGGGGGCTCCTGCTGCCCTGAGCCCGCAGAGCAGGGCAGCGTTTGCTGATGGTTTGAGCCGTTCCTAAAGACTCTGTCAGCCTGTCTTGGACACTTGGGGTGAGGGATTCCTTCTAACCTGGCCATCTTGGGTGGGCTGGAGGCGGCCATAGCGCAGGGGGCAGTGTGTGCAGGGGCCCTTTGTGACATGCTGCAGCATGGTCACCATGGCATGGAACGGCGTGTCAAAGGACCCTTTGTGACACGTGGTGACATAGGAGCTGGCGGTGACAAGGCCATTCCACAGTGCTCCAAGCACTTGACAGGACAGGACAGGACAGAGCAGTGCTGTGAGGAGCCCCCACACAGCACACTCGTTCGTGTCTGATCTGGAGCTTTTCCAAGGTTTTATTACTGCAGCTGACCTCAAGAACTTGCTGACCCGTGGCCTTCCCGAGGCTTCTCTTCTACAAGTAGCCACAAATCCAGCCACTGACATGGAGCAGAGACCCCCAAGAGTGCCCAAGCTGGCCTGGGTGGAGGAAGAGGAAGAAGGCCCTGGAGCTGCCCCTGCACAGGAGACTGAAGAAGGGGTGCCCTTCAAGCAGCTGCAGGAGGGTGAGTGGCAGAGCTGGGCTGCTGGTCTGCAGGGTTGGTGGCTGCAGCCAGCTTGGCCTCGCCCCATCCCATCCCATCCCATCCCATCCCATCCCATCCCATCCCATCCCATCCCATCCCATCCCATCCCATCCTATCCTATCCCATCCCGTCCCCTGGGGACATGCCCATGGACAGGATGGAATAGGGGCCGGGCAGACACCCCACAGCCGTGCTCCATGCCCTGGGGCGTCGCAGGGCTGTCCCTGCCTGGGCAGTGCAGGGCTGGGCTGTGTTCTCCGGCCTCTCCCGCAGCCCCTCAGCTCGGGCTGCGCTCGCTCTTTGCCAGGTGCAGCCGTGCAGCGCACACAAGAGCAGAAACGCACCCGTGGCCGCTTCCGCAGAACAGCGCAGGTACCTGCAGCCATCCCCACCTGGGCTGGGCCTGCTGGCACTGCTCAGCCAAGCACCATGCTTGGAGAATTCCATGGAATATCTCTGGCTTCATGCCCTTCTCCTACAGCTGGTTTGCAAATTCATGAAGAGGATCCGGGAGGAAGAGACCACCATGGGCACAGGGCCCAGAGCATATTCGCACATCTTCAAAACCCAGACCTGTGCTGCCCTGGCTGATATGCTGGTAGAGGAGGGGTTTTCCAATCCAAAGCAAGTAAGCAGCCTGTGGCCAGGGTTTGAGCCTCCCAGGAATTACTTGGCCTCCCAAGCCACGTCTGCTGCTCCCTGGAAGCCTTTGAGGCCATGGCAGTGTGGTGGCAAGGGAAGCACTTCTCTGGGGCAGCTGGGCACATTCCTCCCTCTAGCAGCTTTCCAAGTTTCCTCGTGCCTTCTCCAGGTGCCCGCCATGGTGAGGTACATCCACCAGTGGCTCGAGGCCAACCAGTTTGCTGAGCACAGGCTGAACAGGACCCTGCTGGATCTTAGCGAAGAACGGCCCGCTGACGTAGTCATGACGCTCCTGCGTGTGGCCCCATTGTGTGACAGGTATGGGGCCCACCTGCCCAGAGGGCTCAGGGCTCCCCAGCCCATCAGCCTGTACAGCCTGTGCCAGGTGTCTGAGCAACAGAGAGTCCCAGGGCCCTCTGGCTGCTCCCTTTGCCAGCCCTGGCACATCAGCCCCCGAGCCTGCTGCTCCCTCGCTGCCCCTCAGGGGCCCGTCCCTACAGGGCTGGGCTGCCTGAGTGCTACTGGTGAGGGGCAGTGGGCAGAGGCAGGGCTGGCAGCCAGCTCAGGTCCCCACTGCTGCCCAGGCCACGGTGCTGTGTCTCAGACCCCCCTGAGACAGAGCTCTGACCCACAGAGCTGCTTTGACCATGTGGAAGAGCATCATGTGTTCGCCCAGGACTGCAGAGCCGGCCATGCTCGTACTCCTCGATGTGCTGGGCAGCTGGCCAGAGCACAGCACGTGCACCTCCGATGGGGACAAAACGGGTGTCTTTGTCCTGGCTGTGAGTTTCTGCAACTGGCCTTTGCTGGCCCAAGGCCACCTCTCCAGCAGCTCTCCATCCTCCCTCCCTCACGGCGTCTCCCTGCCTCAGGCGCTGGGCTGAAACCTGGCCTCGGGGCAGCTTCAGGGCCACCAGGCCCGGTGCTCCCCTGTGGCTCTCCAGGCCTCTCCCTCCCGTTCTCGGGCCCTGCCACACGAACACCTCGGCACTGAGCGCTGTCTCGGGCTGCTCTGTCCTTTGCAGGCAACTGTGCTGATGTGGAAGATCCTCCAGCTGCCCTGTGTCCCACATATGGTGACTGTGTATCTCCCCCACCTATTTGTGCATCTGCTCTTCCAAGTGCTCTTCAGCACTCTGGATGTGCCAGAGGAGGTCAATACCTTCTGGAAGGGATGCCAGCAGCAATATGGCCTTGACACCAGCCCCAACAGGTGCTCCATGCCAGTCCTCCTGTCCTTGCCACATCCCTGGGCAGGAGCCAGTGCTCCCAGCGTGACCCGGGCTTTGCTCTGCACACAGGTTTGCAGTGCAGACCCTGAAGTCCCTGCTCTGCCAAATGCAGCACGAGGATGTGGTGGTGGCAATGGAACGCAAGTGTGGCTGGGACAAGCTGCTGTGTGCTGACACCTACCACCATGCCGTGGGTCTGCTAGCCAAGTGAGACCCCCCTTCTCCCTGCTGCCTCTGACATTTGTGCTCTGTGCCCAGGGTGTTCCATACAGTGCCTGTGGTCACGGGCCAGAGGACCTTGTCACCCAGGGACAGCCAAGCAGACTGGAAAAGGCTGGGAGAGGAGGGTTCCCACAAGGAGCCACCTCCCAAATAGCCCAGGGGCCCTTGCAGGATGCTGGGGAAAGACCAGACCTCTGTGAGTCAGTCCTGGGAGAGGTTTGTCCCCCTGGCCCACAGTCTTGGTTACTTTGCCTCCTGCCAGGGAGATGTCCTGTGTCTCCATCCCCTTGTGCTCCCGGATCGCTCGCTACCTGCTCCGGCTGCTCAGCACACAGGAGCCACGCTGGGAGCTGCCCTCCCTGGCGTTCTTTGTGGAGGTGAGCCTGAAGGCCAGCACTGCCTCGCTCAGCTGCCTCCCGGCTCTCTGCCCTCTCGTAGCCACAGCTGCCTGGGACGGAGCCCGCGCCCTGTGCTGCTGCCTGGGCTCAGCCCTGTGCGGTTCTGGGCTCCTGCTGGCCGGTCCCCTGTCACTGCCCTGTGCCTTTCAGGTCCTCAAGTGCCTGGACATGACTGAACGCGGTGCTGACAGAGTCCTGCAAATCTTGTCAAGGCACCTGCAGAGAGGGTGCAGAGAGAAGTGTCACCTGGTGCTCAGAGCCCTTCTTGATCTCATCAACAATCCCTTGATGGTGAGAAGGGGGCAAGGGCTGAGGCTGCGCTCGGGAATGCAGTCACTTGGGCTTGGCTGGGCTTTGGGCACTGGGCCAGCTGCTCCCAGCTCTCCTGCCTCCTGCTTCAGCTGCCCAAGTGCTTCAGAACAGCCCTTTGGGCTCTAGGCCCTGCGACAGCAGGATGGCGTTTCACAAACTTGTGTTCCGCACAGAGCAAAAAAATGTGGAGCCTGACTGAAAGTCTTGTGGAGCTCCTCTGGGACGCAGATGGAGAGATAGTTAGCATGACAGCCATGCTCCTCAACTTTATCATCTTGGAAAAGGACATGCTGATACCCAGCTCTATAGCACTGCAGCTGGTTGAGGCTCTCCTGCCACTCCTTGACCACGTAAGGCTCACTGCCCCCAGCCATGGCCACTGGCTGCTGCCCGGACACTTTGTGCCCTGCGGATTTGCAGGCCTGCGCCAAGTAGAGCGCTGTGCAGTCGATGCTGAGGTCTTTTTTTCTTCCCTTCATACAGGACAATAGCCAGGTGCAGCTTCTCTCCATAGTGCTCCTTGGAACACTGGTGACTCTTCCACAAGAAAAGGAAAAAGGGGCTCTGAAGACACACGTGCACCAGAGCCTGCTGCCACTCTTCTTCCACTGCCATGATGAGAATCAGCGAGTGGCACAGGTGAGGACTCGTGGGCTGCTGCTGTTCCCCTGGGAGGGGGCTGGGCTGCCTCCTGCCCTGGCGCCTCGTGGGCTGCAGCCTCCTCCAGGCCCTGGCACAGGGACACAGGTCCTGCGTCCTGGGCTGTGGGGCCATCTCCACGTCTCTGCTGCTCTCCAGGCTTCTCAGGAAACGCTTCTGTGTGCGGCCGAGTTCCTGAAGAGGACGGAACTTGAAAAGCTGGTGAAGAGCAAGAAGCTGTGGAAGTTCACTGAGTGGCTGGTAAGGAGGGCTGGGAAGCCGCAGCCCCAGCCTGGAGAAGCCCCCTGAGCGCGGTGCTCGGTGTGCAGGCTGGCAGCTGTGCCCCTGCCCGCTGCTGCAGCCCGAGGCCGTGCCGGCTCCTGCGGCCCGAGCCGGGTGCCGATGGAGCCCCGGCCCGGCGGGGCTGCGGGGCGGCACCGCGGCTCCCCGGGCAGCAGCCGGCCCTCTGCCCCCTCCAGAGCCCGGCGCCGGCGGCTGCTGGCCGCGCCTCAGGGCTGTGCGGGCAGGGGAGGCCGGGGCTGGCGCAGAGAGCGCCCGGCCCAGGGGCTGAGCCCGCGCCAACCCTTCCCTGCTGCCGCTCTCTGCAGCTGGCAGAGGACAGGAGCAGAGTGGCCGAGCACCTGCGCCGGGCCCTGCCCTACCTGCAGAACCTACAGCAGCCCCTGCGAGAGGCGGCCGTCAGGTTCATGGGTGAGCCAGGAGCCCGAGCTCCCTCCCCGCCCCGCCGCAGCTCGGCCCCAGCCCCGGGCCGGTGCCGCGGAGCCCCGCCTGCCCTGGGCGCTGCTGCCGCCCTCTCCAGCTGTGCCCTGGGGCGGCAGCGAGCGGCGAGGGCCCGGCCCGAGCCCTGCCGGGCCAGGAGGCCGTGTGGGCACAGGGCTGGCAGCGCCCAGGGCAGGGAGCTGTGCCGCTGGGCCTGACAGGCTCTGTGTTCCCAGGGACGGCCGGGCAGTACCTGAGGGGGAGGACCAAAGAGCTCCAGCTCATCTCTGAGGGTGAGTGAGGGCAGCGGGCTGCCAGCGGGGGCTGGCGGGGGAGCTGGGAGCCCTGCCCCGGCTGCGGAGGGCTCTGCTCCCTGTGCGGACCAGGGCCGGCGTGGGCAGAGCACACAGAGGTTTCAGGGCACCTGGGGGATTCGTGGCCAGCAGCTTCGGGCTGATCCAGCTGGTCCCTGCTCCCTTCTGTCCATGGCCAGAGCCGGCTGGGATGGCCCTGGCACAGAGTCTCCTTGGGTCCCCTCAGATGCGGGAACTGACCATGGCTCTGTTCCTCTCTCTTTCAGCCCTTGAAGGCATGGCAAATGACATCAGTGTCGCTGTGGGAAGCCTGGCAATTCAAACATTGTACGTCCTCCAGGGAACAGAGAGAGCTCCATATTCCATCTTTGACAACCTGCATGATCGGCTCTGCAGGGCATGGAGGAGACGGCCTCGTCTGTCGGGGCTTGCCTGGCTGCGCTGCTGGAGCTCTGCAGAGAGCTGATCCCAGAGACTCTGTCTGCTGGGGCCACCTGAGCCATCAGGAATGTTTAATTTCTTCAAGATTGCTCTTTCTGTGTTTTTGTTTTTCTTTAGCATATAAATATAGGATGTGTTGTAATAGACAGAGTCCCAGCATCTTTCTTTTGCTGCCCAGGCTCTGCAGGGCCATGGGGAAGAGGGATAAAAGGGTTCCTGGGCTCAGCAAGCTGCCCAGGCATGCAGGTTTGCAGGGAAAATGGCCAGAAGCCCCTTGGCCTTTGGTGGTTCTGCTGAAGCCTTTGTGCTGCTGACAGAGCAGATGGGCAGGGGCTGGAGCTGTGGGGATCTCTGTGAGACCGGTGCCTGGAGATGGCCACAAGCCCTGTCCCAGGCAGGAAGCGCCATCTGTGTCCTCCTGCCCATGTGTTGCTGGCTGGATTGCTGAGGGCTCCCAGGTGCCTCTTGATGGGGCTCCTCTGGAGCTCCTGTGGGGCTGCGGCGCTGCTGCCGGGCAGGTTGGCCGGGCTGGGGGAGACCCTGAGGGGACGGGGCCACAAAAGGATGAGGGGCTGCGGAAGCCCTGACAGGACAAGGCAGTGGGAAGGCACTGGGGGGACGTGTGAGGGAATGGGTAACGCTGGCTCAGGGAGGAAAGTGGGCTGGAGCCAAAGAGACCACTCACCCCGATGTTCGTGTGGCAAACAGAGCACGTTTATTCTCAAGCCCTTCCTTCTAAGGGCCTTTGAAAAACCCAGTCTGGATGATTTCACTGGTTTCACAGCTTCAGGGGCTGCAGTGGGAGCCCGGCTGGGCTCTGCCCTGGGGCCATCCTGCAGGGACAGCTGCACACAGGGAGCATTCCCTGCCACAAAGAGCCAAGCCAGGGCTGCAGGGCAGCTGCTCCAGCCCCGACTGCACTGCTGAGTGCTGTGCTCTGGGGCTGGGGCTCCCCGCACAGGGGACTGCACTGCTGTGCCAGAGGAGACAGAGAAGCTGCAGCTTCAGCCTAACCGAGGTGGGTGCGTGGGCTGGGAAGAGTGGGGAGGCTCAAGGGGATTCACAGAGCTCATCCTGCTGCACGGATGAGGAAAAGGGAGTGGGAACTCAGCAGTGAGGAGAGCTGGGGGCTGGAGAGCAGCTCTGAATGACACTAAAATCCCACCGGACCTCTGAGACATTGCTGCTCCTCAGCCAGTGACAGGATGAGTCCCTAAGCCTGGGGCTCGGCCTTCCTCATGGTGAGGGGCACCAAGGAAGGCAACAGTGTGATGGAGACTGGAATGGGCTGGGAGCTCACTGACGGAAAATAGGGAGCAGTTGGGGAGTAAAAGGCAGGTGGGGGAGAGAACTGGTCAGAGAAGGGCTGAGCTACAGCTTGAGCAAGCTGCAAAATGTCATTTGAGGTCATCCCAGATTGATTTAATTTCAGAAGTTATCGAACAAGTTTATTTTTTGGGTGGTGCCATGTTTTCCCTTGGAGGTGTACACTCTGCAAACTTGAACTGTGTTGCTGAAATGCTCAAGCAAGTCTGTGCTGCAGGGCACCCCATTTCTCCTTTGGCTGATTGCAGCCCGGTGCTGAGCTCCAGCAGAGCCCTGGCAGGGCCCAGAGCAGCCTCAGCACCCGCAGAGCCCGGCTGCAAGGAGAGAAACCAGAAACCACCCGTCAGCTGAAGGCTGCTGTCCCCTTGTCCCAGCTGCCCACAGAGCCCAGGCCATGCTGGCTGTGCCCAGAGCTGTGCCCAGAGCTGCCCATCACTGCTGCCTTTGGGAGCAGAGCAGCAGGGCAGGACATTCCCAGCCTGCAGCCAGCCACGGCACATCCAGCCCTCAGCAGCTGCCCAGAGCAGGACGCTCCTGTGCTCGCTGCCATCTCCCCAAAGCTCTGACCCCACCATCCCCAGCAGACAGGACTCACCTCACGCCATCCACCGCTGGAAGAAAAGCTGGTCCCAAATGATGTCCTCAGCCTTCTCCAAGGGCACGGCCCATCCACGCCGCAGCTGCTCCCAAGCACTTCCTGATCCAGACGGACCCCACCTGGAACACTTCCTCTAGAAAAACAAACATCAAATTATTGAAAATAGATTTCAGACAAAAAGGGGAACAAGGATAAAGGTCAAAAATCTTAACTCTGTCAGGGGCTGGAGGAAGGCCCAACCCCTGCATGCCAGGGAAAAACCCACCATGGGTGAGGGAATCCCAGGCTTTCTCCCTTCTCTCTGCACTGCCCCCATGGTGTTCCCAAAGCAAACAAGGGCAGAGGAGCAGCCCAAGCCCTTCCTTGCCTGCAAAGCAAAGCAGCCCCTGCACAGGCTCTGGAGTCCCATCTCTGCTCCCACCATGGGGGTTTGTGTTGGGCTGGCTGCCCCAGCCCCTGCCCAGGGCACGGTGGGTGCTGGGGGCTGTTGGCAGGGCCAGGAGCCCACTCCCATTTCATAACCACCGCAGCCCTTGCCCCCAGCCCTGCCAAAAGCAGCCTGGCAGCCGACTGAAGGATCAGCTGCATCTGCCCCAGCAAAGGGGAATCTTTGGTTCCCGGCCAGGCTGTGCAATGCCCAAATCTGGGATCATCCCCCTGTGTGTGGACTCATCTGCAAATTCGCTGTGGAGCCTGGCTTTGGAGAAGGTGTCAGAATCAAAGTCCATCATCGTCAGCCTGCCAGAGACCAGGTGGAGCAAGAGGTTGTCATCCTTGACGTCATCCTCGCTGCCCCCAGCAGCAGCAGCCCCACCTGGTGCAGCTTCTCCAGGGGCTCCTTCTCCTTCCCTGGGGCCAGACCAGGCTGTCAGGGCTCTGCCCAGGGCCCCAGACATCCATGAACCGTGGCAAGCAAAACCAGGGGGATGGTGGCCCCCGGTGCTTGCCACACCAGGTCTCCAGCTCAGCTCCAGTCCTAGAGCTGCGTGTTCCCTTCTGCTGTCCCCTACTCAGAGCTACAGGCAGGACAAAACCTGTCTGGTTTGCTTTGCCACTGCTTGCCAAGCGATGTGTGGAGCTCTTACCTGCCAGGCCCCTAGATCCAATTGTGCACATGGATCTCTCGCATCTTCTAGGGCAGAGGAACACCCTGCACCCAAGGATCATGGAAAAGCTCTTCTAAGGATGGCCTGTCCAAGGGCTGCATGGACAAACACCTCTTAATGACATCGTGGCACTCTGGAGAGAGAAACCAGAAATCACCTGTCAGCTGGAGAAGTTCTCCCCATGTTCCCGTGCCCAGGCCATGCTGGGTGTGCCCAGAGCTGGGCCTAAACTTTCCCATCAATTCCCTGTTTTGGAGGAGAGCAGGAGAGCAGGACATGTGCCACCTCCTCAGCAGCTGCCAGAGCGAGATGCTCACGAGCTGCTGCTGTCTCCCAGCACTGGTATTGCCCCTGTGGCCAGAGATGAGGATCCACTTTGAGAGAGCCGTCGGAACAAGATCTGCCCCCAGATATCTCCTGGCCCCTCCTGAACGGGTGCTTCCCCATGACCAGGTGGTGCAGCAGGAGGCCCAGGGACCAGATCGTCGCTGCCTTGCCGTGGTAGTGTTGGTGGTGGATCCACTCTGGTGGGCTGTAGGACAGGGTTCCTGTGGAACACAGACAGAGTTCATCAGGGGGATGCTGCTGCTCGCAGAGCCTGGCCCCAGCACCCCTGGGCATGCGGGGGCTGCCCCAGTGGCACACGGTGTGACCACTGATCTCTCGCCAGCACCTGGGGCTTGTGTACGGACTCGGCGCTGGAAAAGAAGCCACTGGTGCTGGAAGAGGGCAGCAGGAACCCTGGGAAGGCACAACCATTGTAATAAATATAAAGGTCTTTGTTCATCAAAATGAGCATTGAAGGAGGTAAGAATTCGAACTGAGTAGGGAATTTGAAGATGTGGGAGGAGAAGGGGGTGGGGGCCGAGAGAACAGCAAGTATCCAGTTTAAGAATTGTGCAGCTTCAACCAGCAGCGAAGACTGTGTAATTAATTATATACAAGTTAACTTTTAGGCCAAGGACAATCTGAAGGAAGATGAGGAGCCTTCATCCCTATGACCAGCAAGGGCAGAAAAAAGACCCCCTAGCAACCAATTGCACCGGTGCAGAGTGCCTTGAGAGAAAATATGTCAACTGGGGGAAAAAAAAATAAAAATATGGACTATAAAAACAAAAAGGGCAAAGGGGGAGGGAGTGCTGTGGTAGAGCGGAGACTCCCCGGCCGCCCAACACTGTCTTTTGCTTGCTACCGCTTGCTTAATAAATTCTTGTTAATTGATTTATCTATAATTGGCCTCCCCAGTTGAATTTGTCCATAACAAGTTTGGTGCCGTGACTCAGATAAGGGCGACCGGGTGGGAATTCCTAATCAGGGAGGCGCCCCGCTGCCTTTCAGCGGCCCTGGTGCAGGCTTTTCCTTCCTGGACCCTTACTGACTAACCTAAATTTGGCATTAAGCAAAAGGAATGCAGGGAAACTTTGTGCACGAAGCCCGGGCGAAGGCGCAGGACAGCGTGAGTATAAAAGTGGGGATCCGCTCGGCTGGGGTTGGGATCCCAGGACATAACACATGAGACATCCTTTTAGGACGAGGCAAGTGCGGACCTCTAAGTAGCGCGGTTTCCAGACCCCGAGAGGGGCTGGGCTGCGAACAGGGGGCCGCGAGTGTGTGTGTGCGTGAAGGTGTCCTGGAAGATGGGACAGAGGAAAAGCAAGCCCTCTGCTTCCATGGGGAGGAGGACCCCGCTGAAGCTTC